>NW_027062976.1:57481-100884 GCF_032884065.1 Artemia franciscana
AAACAAACCTCTTCAGGATTTGGGAATGCCTTCACCTAACCGTATCGCTGCTGTTTCGACATGTGTAGAATTGGATCGTGAACAAAGTTACAGTACGAGTGATCTATTGTCGTATGTACAAAATAACATTTACAAGTTAACGTCGGAACAAAAAGACATTTATGATACGATAGACTCAATTTCAGGACGTATACAACTACCTGCTGATTTCTGTAGTTTAGTGACGTCCAAAAATGAATTGATTGAAAAAGTATTTCCGAATATTCTAAAAAATTATAAAAATAATAAATGGCTAAGCGTTTGCATATGACGTCATTATTAGTGCATACGGCTTTGTATATGCACAGACAATGGGAAAGCCAAGAATGTTGTATATTCGCAATTTTTACGTAGTTTAACTCCTGCAGACGAAATGAATGCTTGCCTGAAAAATTCTAATTTATGGGCACACGTAAAAATATTAAAATTAACTACAAATATGCGTGTCCGATTGCAAAACGATGATTCTGGTCAAACATTTTCAGATCAATTGCTGGCAATTGGAAACGGAAAGCTTCCAGTAGTGGGAAAGCCAAAAATGTTGTATATTCGCAATTTTTACGTAGTTTGAAACACATATATAAATCTATCTATATTCACAGGTGGGACACAGGGACACAACTACAATGGCGCGTAACTAATATGGCGCGTAACGACTTACGCGCGCGGGGGGGGCTTGGGGGGCGCGAAGCGCCCCACCAACTAGGTGTTGGGGTGGCGCGAAGCGCCACCCCAACAGCTAGTATATATATATATATATATATATATATATATATATATATATATATATATATATATATATATATATATATATATATATATATATATATATATATATATATATATATATATGTTTTTAACTACTTAAAACTTGCGAATATACAATATTCTTTGCTGTCCCATAGTCTGTGCATATAAATAGATTGCCAGGTTTACCGACTCTTGAACAACTTTTGCAACATATAATTGTCCATGGGAAAACAATTCGTATTCAGATCTATACCGGATTTTTCTAATGATTGCCCTTGGGCTTTGTTGATGGTAATTACTAATCGAATATTCCCTGTGTCCCAGTCGTAATTTATATATCCCCCATGTGCCCTTCCGGCGTCCCCGTTGTAGTTGTGTCCCTGTGTCCCGGTCGTCATTTATATTCCCTGTGTCCCGGTCGTCATTTGTGTCCTGATGTCTCGGTCTGTAATTTCTCTTTGAGTGTCCCGGTCGTCATTTATATTCCCTGTGTCCCACTTGTCATTTGTGTCCCGGTTTCCCGGTCTATAATTTCTCTTTGAGTGTCCCGGTCGTAATTTATATTCCTTGTGTCCCGGTGTCCCGGTGTCCTGGTCTATAACATACAACAATAGATCAATTGTGTTGTAACTTTGTTCACGATCCCATTCTACACATGTAGAAATAGAAGCAGTGGGATTAGATGAAGGCATTCCCAAATGCTTGAGAAGTTTGTTTGCAATAGATAAGCACAAATCTTCAATCATAACTAAAGTGCAGTTATAAATTTCTGTTGTAAAGTCCAAGGTCATATCTGACCTTTCTAGCCGTATTCGGTGGAGTATATTCTCGGCCATTTGCGATTTGTATTTCTCCCATCACTCTGTAGGAGATGAAGGAGAGCAACTTTTGCCGAAAGACACAGGCCGTAATGTCATGTCTATGAACCGGATTGTCCAGGATGTAAAAGCTTTTGCATCTAATCCCAAGATGGATTATATGTAAATGTAATTAATGACGAATCATTAATCTATAGGCATAATATTTCATTGCGCTGCATTTCATATCCATTCCTTTGTTAATGGCTGGATTTATCCATTTAATATTAAAGTGATAGCCGTCGGCTCCATCCCAAATAAGATAGGATATTGTAGGGAATCGTAGCATCGATGAGTCTAATAAAAACTTCTCTTTGAAACGCCTTCTTATATACTTATAATGATTTCATATACAAAGCCTTTGACGTCATAACAAACATGACGTCAGTTGACAAACAACTTCATGACGCTTACAGCTCAATCCTTATAATGACGTCAGTCGACAAACATGACGTCAGTCGACACACAAACATGACGTGACTCGACAGACACACAGACAACTTATTTTTATATATATACTAGCTGTTGGGGTGGCGCTTCGCGCCACCCCAACACCTAGTTGGTGGGGCACTTCACGCCCCCCAAGCCCCCCCGCATGCGTAAGTCGTTACGCGCCATATTAGTTACGCGCCATTATAGTTGTGTCCCTGTGTCCCACCTGTGAATAGAGATAGATATAAATATATGTTTTTAACTACGTAAAACATGCGAATACACAACATTCTTCGCTGTCCCATTGTCTGTGCATATAAATAGATTGTCAGGTTTACTGACTCTTGAACATGCAACATATAATTGTCCATGGGAAAAACAATCCGTATTCAGATCTATACCTCATTATTCTAATGATGTGTCCCTGAGTCCCGGTCGTCATTTATATTCCCTGTGTCCCGGTCGTCATTTGTGTCCCGGTGTCCCAGTTTGTAATTTCTCTTTGAGTGTCCCGGTCGTCATTTATATTCCCTGTGTCCCGGTGTCCCGGTCGTCATTTGTGTCCCGGTGTCCCGGTCTGTAATTTCTATTCGAACAATCCCTGTGTCCCGGTCGTCATTTATATATCCCGCCTGTGCCCCCGGCGTCCCCGTTGTAGTTGTGTCCCTGTGTCCCGGTCGTCATTTATATTCCCTGTGTCCCGGTCGTGATTTGTGTCCGGGTGTCCCAGTCTGTAATTTCTCTTTGAGGTTCCCGGTCGTCACTTATATTCCCTCTGTCTCGGTCGTCATTTGTGTCCCGGTCTGTAATTTCTCTTTGAGTGTTTTTTCTTTTTAGTTTTTTTTTAGTTTTTTACCTTTTTTCTTTTTTCAGTTTTCTTTTTCTTCTTTATTTTTCAGCGTCACTATGAAGTACATATCGACGAACCTTTGTTTTTTTAACTTAAATCTGGTAGGCATTGATGACCTTATCCAAGTCAAAATCCCAAACCCAATCATCATCGCTATCATTTTCAGTTTTGATATGTTTTGACTCTCGCTGTCCAGGTGGATTTTCATCTAACTGCGCGGTTTTGCGTTCTTTAGCCGCAAGCCTGTTTTCTTGCTGTTCTTGTAGTTCCTCGGAACGCTTTCTTTTCTTACTTTCTCTATCAGCAGCAAGTTTTTTGGCATAAACTCTTTGAGCAGCTTCCTCGGCTGTTGCCATTGTAGGTTCTTCAGTCATTTTACAATTAAACATTTTTCCGTGAACAAATGTCTTAAATACCGTTAATGACGTCAACGTCAAAGCAAAAATGACGACAACTAATTTCATGACGTCAGTCAACACAGAAACATGACGTCACCTGATCCACAGACAGACACACAGACAGACAACTTATTTTTATATATATAGATAGAAGACTAGATATTGGTGGGCCCAACACCTAGTTGGTGGGGGCGCTTCGCGCCCCCCCCCCCAGCCCCCCCGCTCGCGTAAGTCGTTACGCGCCATATTAGTTACGCGCCATTGTAGTTGTGTCCCTGTGTCCCACCTGTGAATATAGAAATATATATATATATATATATATATATATATATATATATATATATATATATATATATATATGTTTTTAACTACGTAAAACTTGCGAATATACAACATTCTTCGATTGTCTGTGCATATAAATAGATTGTCTTACCGACTCTTGAACATGCAACATATAATTGTCCATGGGAAAAACAATCCGTATTCAGATCTATACCTGATTATTCTAATGATTACCCTTGAGCTTTGTTGATGGTGATTGCTAATCGAACATTCCCTGTGTCCCCGCGTCATTTATATATCCCCCTTCTAGTTGTGTCCCTGTGTCCTGGTCGTCATTTATATTCCCAGTATCCCGATCGTCATTTGTGTCCCAGTCTGTAATTTCTCTTTGAGCGTCCCGGTCGTCATTTATATTTCCTGTGTCCCGGTGTCCCGGTCGTCATTTGTGTCCCGGTTTCTAATTTATCTTTGAGTGTCCCGGTCGTCATTTATATCTCCCGGTCGTTATTTGTGTCCCAGTCTGTAATTTCTCTTTGAGTGTCCCGGTCGTCATTTATATTCCCTGTGTCCCGGTTTTTAGTTTTCTTTTTCTCCTTTATTTTTCAGTTTTTTTTCTTTTTTTGTTTTTTTTTCTTTTTCAGTTTTTAGTTGTTTTATTAGTTTTTAGTTTTTTTTTCTTTTTATTTTTTTTGTAGTTTTCACCTTTTTTTTAGTTTTTTTATAGTTTTTTTCGTTTTTAGTTTTTAGTTTTTTACCTTTTTATTTTTTTTTAGTTTTTTATCTTTTTTAGTTTTTTTTTAGTATTTTCTTTTTAGTTTTTTTGTAGTTTTTACCTTTTTTAGTTTTTTTCTTCTTTTGTATTAATGCTAAGGCCAAGGTTCGAACCTGGAACCTCTCGGACCTGGAACCTGGAACATAACGCTTTACCAACTCAGCTGCTTTGGCTTGAATACATTCGTTTTTGAATTGGTATATGATGAAATAATTCAGACGTCATATAATGACGTCACTCGACAGACAGACACACACACAGAAAACTTATTTATATATATATATAGATAGATATGAGAAGGTTCGCCCACTCGTCAATACCTCGTCAATAACTCTTTGCATTAAAGCTTAAATTTTGTCCCCTGAATCACAAAGGACGTAGAATAAATAGTTGAAATTACTAAGAATCCTTTAGCATAAAGAGTGAGGTATTAGGAGGAGGTGAACCCCTTTTCTGTTCGTTTTAACTTTTAATGCTACTCCATACTTCCAGTTGAAAAAAACTTTTTCGTATTTATTTTCTCATTGTTTTTTTAAATAATGCTAGAAAATGCTGCGCCCCCTTTATGGAAATCTTCTTCCCCCATGACAAATTCCTCCATGGAAAATTTTCCCCACATAGCCCACTCTTTTCAACCTCTGCCCCCCCCCCCTCCCAACCAAAAATCCCCCTGAAAACATCTCTACATTTCTCAATAACCATTAATATATGCAAACACTGGTCAAAATTTGCAACTTGCAGCCCCTTCCATGGGGACTGTGGGGGAGTAAGTCGCCCCCAAAGACATATTTATAAGGTTTTTCGACTATGCTGAATAAAATGGCCATCAGAATTTCGATCCGACTACTTTGGGGAAAAAATGAGGGTGGGAGGGGGCCTAGGTGCCCTCTGATTTTTTTGGTCACTTAAAAAGGGCACTAGAACTTTTCATTTCCGTTCGAATGATTCCTCTCGCAAAATTCTAGGACCACTGGGTCGATATGATCACCCCTGGGAAAAAAAAACAAACAAACAAACACGCATCCGTTATTTGTCTTCTGGCAAAAAATACAAAATTTCACATTTTTGTAGATAGGATCTTGGAACTTGTACAATGGAGTTCTCTGATATGCTGAATCAGATGGTGTGATTTTCATTAAGATTCTATGACTTTTAGGGGGTGTTTCACCATATTTTCTAAAATAGGGCAGATTTTCTCAGGCTCGTAACTTTTGATGGGTAAGACTAAACTTGATGAAACTTATATATTTAAAATCAGCATTAAAATGCAATTCTTTTGATGTAACTATTGGTATCAAAATTCCGTTTTTTAGAGTTTTGGTTACTATTGAGCCGGGTCGCTCCTTATTACAGTTCGTTACCACGAACTGTTTGATTAAATTTAAAAAAAACAAGTTTTTTCAACGGAAAGTAAGGAGCTGCATTAAAACTTAAAACGAACAGAAATTACTTCGTATACGGAAGGGGCTGCTTCCTCCTCAACGCCCCGCTCTTTACGCTAAAGTTTGACTCTTTCTCCTAACTCTACTTTTTAAAACAGTGAGAAACTTTAGTGTAAAGAGCAGGGCGTTGAGGAGGAAGCAGCCCCTTTCATATACGAAGTAATTTCTGTTCGTTTTAAGTTTTAATGCAGCTCCTTACTTTTTCGTTAAAAAATACTTGTTTTTTATTTAATTTCTGAGCGTTTTTGAATTAATGCATGTTTTGACTGTGGCTTTCCGCGGATGAACAATTAAAACAAAATGTGCATATTTTTTTTTTTGCTAAATGGCTTTTTCATAGTTTTGATCGAATGATTTTGTGAAAAAAGGAGCGGGGGAGGAGGCCTGGTTGCCCTCCGATTTTTTTGGCTACTTAAAAAGGCAACTAGAACATTCAATTTTTTGCGATTGTTTTTATTAGTAAAACATATGCATAACTTACAAATTAGCTTACGTAACGAATTTTTGTATTCTCATGTTTTTATTACATATATGAGGGAGTTCACCCCTTCGTCAGTACCTCTCTCTTTACACTAAAGCTTAAGTTTTGTCCCAGCTCATTAAGAATAACCCCTGAATCACAAAAGCCGTAGAATAAATAGTTGAAATTACTAAAAATACTTTAGCGTAAAGAGCAAGGTATTAGAAGGAGGTGAGCCCCTCATATTAATAAATTATCACATTAATATTAATAAATTGAGTTAATAAATTAACTCTAGCTAAAAAAAAAAAATCAAAAACAATAACGTGAAATGCACTTTTGAGGCTGTATCTGATAACTTTCTACTAGTCGGAAGAAGGTTGTGACCAAATTTCTTTATTAGACATACTCACATTTATCAGATCATTTGCTAACCTTAGCAACATATACAAATTTAGCGACCCAAAAATGATTTTAAGGTTCCAACACCTATTTTAGCCACATTTTACCCAGCTAATTTGATAAATGACACGTTCTTATAAAAAAAAAAAAAAAAAAAAAAAAAAAAAAAAAAAAAAAAAAAAATCTTTGGACCAATATTGAACCACTTAATAAAAAGAATCAATGAATCGTGTGTATTACCATGCCCTGAAATGTTAAAATCCAACGGAAGATATTCAAAAGTTTCCCAAGATGACAAACAAATATGGATACGCGTTAATAAATATGTAACAACTCACCGATATATGACAATATTTCATGCACAAGTTTTTAAAGAAAAATTTTAACGTACCGTGCACCCCAGCATAACTTTCGATTTTGCAGCACTTAAATAACAGCAAACTTTAACGCTGTTGCCACTGTTGCTAGTTTTACCTAATTGTTGTTGAATTCTTCTCACTTTTTTCAGTTGCCTGAACTAATTTTCGAAGTCTACTGGAATTATACAATGAAATCACCCTATGAGCATATCACTTAATACATTTCTCAACGGAATTTCTATTTTTCCCTTATTGTATTTTTCATCAAATGTTATCACAGGTTGTGATATTGATACTTTCACTATGGTATTAAAATAAATAAGAAATCAATCCTAAAAATCTGTCTCGTGAATAAAACTATTTAGAGCGAGGAGGGCGTTATCTTGCTTTATGAAGTATTTGAGGCATACACGTTCTTTAATTGTGTTCTAATTTTTAAGTCTACTTCTTCATTTTATTGCCATATTCAATTACGGGTTTTAATATTAATAGTTTATTATTTATCAACATTTTGCGCTACACGGATTAAAATGAGCCCGAGTGGTCAAAACTAATCACTAAAAAGGCGAAAAACCTACAGATATG
The DNA here is from genome assembly GCF_032884065.1 of Artemia franciscana. NCBI lineage: Eukaryota > Metazoa > Arthropoda > Branchiopoda > Anostraca > Artemiidae > Artemia > Artemia franciscana. Next base: position 65,110 of record NW_027062976.1, read on the forward strand.
AGGCAAAGCAGCCCTTTTGCCCCAAACTTAGAGCTTAAAATATCCTAAAAAACCTTCTGTTAGGGCTTTGAAAATGTCTTTTTGGGTCCTAACACCCCGCCCACCGTATTCAGATAAACATTCGGGGTCAGAAAATAAAACATTAACTTGGTTCTAGTAACGTTATTTTTGCTTTTATATTATTTGCTTTATTTTAACTCTCAATTTGAAAATGCTTCTTGTGAAGAATTCTCAAATTACATAGCTTAACCTGAAATATGTTTGTAGGATATTTAGAAATTTATGTCTGTTTTCTGAGCATTTGAGCAACCTATTGTAAGTTCACTCCTTTTCAAGTCCAGCACAATATATGACAAGCTAAGTGTAACAATTTCCTTTATAACTAACTTGTTCTTTCTATTTTGTGATCCCTGCTTCCACTTCTTAACTTTAGATATAATTTTTCGATTTGCACACTTGATAATAAAGCCACAGTAGCGTAAACTCTTCCCTCATCCTAACCTATTCAAAGCTTCCCTCCTTACACCCTCTCACGAAGTTGTAGTTTTGCTTAAATACTTTGTCATTACCACATATTCCATATGTTCCAACAAAAAAGATGTTTTTAGAAAAAAATATTGGGATTTACAAATTTTATTTTGATCTTTTTTACTTTTTTTTTATCTTGACTTGACTTGAATTTTTGACATAAAATAAATGACGTTAACTATTTCATAGGCAGAACATTTGTTCTGATTTTCAACTATATCCGAGAGACTAAAAACAATTTTGTTGTTGTAGATACCTGTTTGCTTTGTTGAGGGATACACATAAATAGCAATGGTACGTTTCATCCCCGAGTCAAATCATAGTAACTTTTGTCGATAAAAAAAAAACAGGTTTTACAAATTGTCGTGGGCTTATCTTGATTCCACCGTAACACTTATATTTCAGAAGCAGAAAATTAAAATGGAAAGAAATTGGTTAGAAAAGCTTGTACAGAAAGTAATTTGGGCACTTGTTTATTATTTAGAACACACTCAGTAAGGCAAGTTAAGTTAGATTATCTTTTATCACTATGCGTTCCTTCTCGTAATGTTCCTTTTCGCAAGAGTATAAAGTCATGTTGTATCCATTGACGCACTGTTTTGTTGTGGGCAACAACCCCTTATCCTGGAAAAATATAATTGCCTCTTTTTCAGTATTTGGCAAATCCCATAGCTTCATTTCAAAATCCCTGTTCAGACACTATCTTCTATCTACATGCGCCGGAAACTAAATTGAGTTTTGTCTTTGTGGCTATGGAACCAAATTTCCTCATAAAATGTACCTGCATCGTAGTTTGTTTCACGAAAGAGCCTAACTGCACTTACTGAGTGTGTTCTGAATAATACACAAGTACCGTGATTTGTTTCAACTATTTTTGAGATTATCTTACAATTTACACATTAAGAAGAGGACTTTTATCATAGTTTTATCATCGATTACACAAACCATATGCCACAAAGCAAACATAATAAATTAGCAAAATGCACAATCTTACCGTAAAGACACTTGTTTACATATTTAGGAGACAGTAAGTGTAGATAGTAATTCTGAGACTGTGTCAGCATTAGTTATTATAAAGGTAGGGCAGTGATTCATTGCTCAGATGGGAGGGGAACAGATGGCTTGATGAGTGCGATTTAATGCCCAAGTTATTTAACTGTCTCTTTGCCTCGGTTTGCTCAAGTTTCCCTTTTCTTTAAGTCGGAATTTTCACTTCTTTATCTAGTTCTTCTTTCTAATTTTCACTGAATTTTGCTAATGTAGATAAAAACTGACTCGGGCCACTAGTAACCGAAACTCTAAAAAGTGGTGTTTTAATAATATCTACTACATACTACATCAAAAGAATTGTTGGTTTTTTTGTATGGCGATTCCAAGCAAATTAAATACGTTAAGTTTTAAAGATATCGTTTAAAAGCTGTGAGCCTGCGAAAACTCGCCTGCTGTTTGGGAAAGACGAGAAATACCCTCAAAATGGCAAGTATTGTAGACGAAAATAACACCATCAGACTCAGCATATCAGATAACCCTATTGGGGAGATTTCAAGCCACTGTCTACAACACCTTGGAATCTTAAATTTATTAGAAAATTTCAATTGAAAATTTGAGATAACCTGACTTAAAGTTTCTGGAATGACTAAATATCGTTTCCAGAAACGATTTCTCATATTATTCCAACCTTTGTGTTGGAGAATGACTTTTGGAATAATCGGACCAAAAATCCTGAGATGCAACTTGGCCGCCTAGAGGGTCTAATTAGAACCCTTAAGTTGGGTTTCGAAAACGCTTGAAATTGAGGAAAATCTATAGCTAAGATGAGCTTAAAAACCATCACATAGAAAACAACAGAAACTAGTTAAATATTTTGTAACTTACTTCGTTTTTTTACTTCTTTACTCTTACGTAAGAAAACTGATCAGGTGGAATTTTTTTTACGTTCCATATAAAATTACCTCAAATTTTTTAAAATTAGTGTTAATATACCAGTCACATTTAAAGAAGAAAGAAAGAGTTATTGAAGATACAGAGTTATTGGGACATAATTATTGGGAAGACAATAGGATAGTTATTGCCATCTCCTTTGGGGAAGGACACGTAAGACAACGTGATTGACGTCTTAAAATGCATGAAATTAATGCACACTTTTCACCAGAGAATTATGAGGAAGGAATTATGGAATAATCCATTTGAAGAATAGGAACTCATAACAATCAGCAAGAGTTGTTTTACCATTTTTAAGTCTGTTGCCACATCCGAGGAAAATAGGCCCAACAAGAAAGCAAAAATGTTGCTAGTGTCTTTGCCAGTTGAGCTCCTCATGGAAACTTGGGCTCTAGATTTGGAGAGTAGAATAACATCTTGGAAGAGTGCAAACAGCTTATGAAATCTTCTTATTCTTCCAAAATTTTGCTATTCTTCCGTCGTAACCAGGTCGCTTGGAACATAGGGATACCATACGAAGACGTCTATTCCAGCAATATGCTCTAACATTCTGCAAGTGCATAAGACATTGATCATTGCTACATTTTAGGCCAACTAATCTAGCAAAGGAGATGCCAAGGGAAAAAATGAAGCCAAGTGTCACCTTTACAAAAGGAACCTAAATTCTCCCTAAAAGTATTTTGTTTATGATGTAAGATTTTCCCCTGACCATACGAATTCAATAAATACACATAAGAACTTCATGTTCGTGAAACAAACCATGATTGAACTTTCACACAATTTACTTTTACCATATAAGTCGCTCATACAAAGGCCGCGTAAGGGATTCTCTTATCCCTCCACCAACCCACAACAATACATAACCCTGTCTGATCTTTTTAATAATATAAATATCAAGATCACACTAATGATTTTCCATTCGAATTATACCCTTTTCTCCTCTCAGCCCTCTCAGCCCTTGCATTATTTTTTTTTATTTGATTAAAGTAATGTTTCGTTTCAAATCAAATTTTATCTTAGTTGTTGTCGAATTTTTACTAAGATAGTAACGCTTGCTAAAACGTACGGTATGCCCCATGTGTATGAAATATCTTCCCACGCCCCTGCTAACATTTAATTGTCTCTTTTTTTTCACAGTTTGCCCCCCTGTAAGATTTGCTTCAATTGGTTTTTTAAACAGGTAAATTATGATTTTTTTTTTATTTTTTGTCTAACTGAAAAACCAATTCTGACCAGATTTTTCGAATTACAAAATATGTAACTCTGAGGATTGCCATACTTGGGACCAAACATATCAGGAAAGGATTAGAAAAAGTTAGAAGGCAGTAAAGAATGTCGAGTGTGATCCTAGGTTGTAGTTTGAAATAAGAAAGTCGGATAAGAACTATGCAAAATTTAATAACCTATGTAAAAATAAAAAGAAGCAAAAACAAATCAGAAAAACCTGAAGCAAATCGGATCGTAGTAAGGAAAATTGGATGGACTGAAGGAGGCTGAAGAAGAGAAAGAACGTTGCAGAAGGACTTTGAAAGTCAGAGAAGCCTTTAAAAAGTTGGAGGACCAACAAACGAATTGAAATGGCAAGACCAGAGGATATGTAAGAAGGCTAGAAGAGACCAAGAACGCCAGGAAAGAAACATAAAAGTAGGGATGGCCTAAAAGCCCCTGGAAGAGACCATGAGTGTCACAAAGAAATGCCATCAGCTTACACAGTAAAGAAAATTGGAAGGCAGTAGATTAATTTTGATAACACTAAAAGAGGCTGGAGAAGACCCAAATATCAGAAAAGAACTATGGAAGTTGAGTTAGCCCCTCCAAAAATGGAAGGAACTAAAAAAGTCAGAAAGTCCTATGGCAAGTTAGAAGGCAGTGATATAAATTTGACAATTGACAAATAAATTTGTAAAAATACTATGAAAGTCAGAATGACCCTATAGAAACTAGTGGAGACGAAAAACGTCGGAAAAGGACTAAATCAACTCATAAGGTAGTTAAGGAAGTCATAAGATGGCGAAGGAAGTTGTTTAGGACTGAAGAACATTCAAACTGACCAAGAACATTTGAAAAGACAATGAAATTCAGGCAAGACTATTCTCATCCGCTCTCCTTTAACACCAACTAACTTAATGTCATGGCTTCTTACTTCCTTCACTGGCATCTGGCTGGCTTTCTTTCTATCTGAATTTTTAATTTTATAATAAAAAATTGTTTTTTTCTTATATTTGCTTCTAAATTATGTATTATAATCTCTAGTACTATTCAAAGTTTCGAAGTCCCTTTTCGATGTTCTAGGTCTCCTCCCACCTCCTTTAACCCCAATCATCTTCCTTCGTTGTTTATAATTTCCTTTGCTCTCTTCGAGTTGCTCTTATTCTTTTCTGACGTTCTTGGTCTCCTCCAGCTTTTTTAAGGTTATTCCGTGACTATTATTCCGTTAGACTATTCCAACATACATCATATTTTTCCAATGTTCATGGTCACTTCTACTCTCCTTTAGTCTCAACCAACCTCTTTTGTCATCTTTTGACACCCATCACAGCCTTGCAACTCAGTGTAGTCCTTTTGAAACATTTTGGTCTCCTCTTAGTCCGATATCTCCAAATTTCTTAGTCCGATCCTACCACTAAAGTCATATTTGACTTACTATAACGTCGTTTGACCTCCTATACTGTCTTCGGTCATTCCGAGTCCTTTTTTGACGTCCTTAATCACCTCCAGCTCTTTTAGACTATTTCAGCCTTTTCATCCGGCAGCTTCTCATGTTTTCACAAATCTTAATTTTTTCTGAGAAAATTCATATATTTTCAGATTGTTGTTCAAGTGTTTTCAAACATGTTCGTTTTTGCTAGATTTTTGTTTTTTAAATTTTTCAGATTGTCATTTTTTTTATCGATGTGTTTTGCTTTTTTAGTTTTGTGCTTAAGCTTTGCATTATATAGTTTTGGAGGGAAAGTTTTTACCATTTTTAATTTTGTCAAGTCAAACCACAGATTTAATTCTATTGTTTAAGTTTTTCTGACAGTTTCAACTTTTGCTCTCCTGATTTTATTTTTTTTTTCTAATTTTGTCCCAAGGTTTTCGAAATTTAAATTTTTTGTCACATGATTTTGTCTTAGCGAAATTTTTGCTCCTATGTAAGTAAAGCAAGTTCTGAGTTCCTAAAATAGAGTTAGTCTTTTTAAAAGAGAGCTATAACATTTTGATTCCTTCTAAATTCAGTGAAGCTATCCTGACTTTCGTCCAATGTTCTTGGTCTCCTCAACTCTCTTCGACAAGAAAACTTTGACATACAATTAAGGAAGGAAGATTCTTGAGGGGAGGGAATACGTCATACGATTTCTGCTTGAAATATCAAAGCACATTAAATTGAAAGTATTTTTTTTAATACCCTAAAAGCAAAATTTTCTAAGGTTTTTTGCAGAATCTGAAGGGTGGGGATTTATTTTAAAATATAAAGAAATTTGAAAAATTACATGATAGTACACAAAAGTTGTTGGGGAGGGGATAGGGGACTCCCTGGGAGCTGTTTTTGTGGTTGTTTTTTCCTTTCCATGGAGCAATCTCTCATTTCATTTGAAGGGATATACTGATCCCTGAAAGGAATATAAAGAGAGAAAATTTTGTTTTAAGTCCATTGATTTAACGATTTTAAGTCATTTTAATTTAACGACTCTTTTGGTCGAGCATTCGTTCTTAAAGATTCGGGAACAGTAGTCAAAACTTCAGCGTCAAGAGAAGGGTATTGAGTTTTAGGCATCCTCATTTGCGAACCAATTTCTCTCTGCTTTGAGATTTAATGCCATTCTTTGCTTTCATTTTAGAAAACTCTTAACTATTTAATCTAGTTTAAAACGTGCACTTTGTTTTTATCTTCTAAACGAGCTTAAGGCTGGGATTGATCTTTACATCTGCGTTTAGGACTGGAGAGGCAATTTGTATATTACACATTTTCTCGTCTCATTCGACTAGACCACTGGTTTTGCGTAATTACAATGAAATAATGCATAGATTATTTCTAAGATGTAAACAATTAGAACCAGATACACACGGTACGTTGTTCTTAAACCAGCAAATAAAGCTACTATTGGGTGAAATGAAAAAATAAAATATGGATAAAATTTTTGAAACACTGAAGTACTTCGAGAAATTGATACCATTGATGCCAGTGAAGGATTGGTATCCATCTAAATGGATACCTGGAGAAATCTGGAGAAGGTCAGCAGGAAGGTTGTGTGAAAGCAGAGGATGGTTGGCCCCTAACCCTCCATTTCACGTCCTAGATTAGCTTTATGGTGATAATATTGAGCAGCATTAGACGGTGCTAGCTGCGTTTTTTTTTCAGTTGTTTCTGTGCTATGCATGCAGTGTTATTTAAAAAAACATATATTTTCTAAATATTTGTATTTTTCTGATACTTTTCAAATACTTGAAGCACCTCCTTGTAATCTCCAAAGTTTGGGAGGGGGATAACTTTGCTGTTTGTCGTACTGTGTGGAAAAAGAAGCAAAAAAGGTATTTTTCGAAATTCAGGGGAGCAATTGCCCCCTCATCCCATTAGATGCTTCTACCCTTAGACACTTCTTTGATTTATTCTTTTAAATATATTTGCTATCTAATAATTATCTTTTCAGCTAAAATTTCAGTATTTGGCTAGCCAAAAAAAAAAAAAAATTATAATAAAAGAAAATTGGGAGCTCTTTTTTTTAGGCAGGTTTTAAAAGTTGTCGATAGATCATCATTTTTGTTTTCTTGCTTTTGGCGGAAGATTATTGGAGAAGACCTGATAGAAACATGAAGTATTACCGATTTTCTACCACAATTTTGGGCATAAAGCTACTTACATTTTGATTGTTCCTGCTTTTGTACCCATAGTTGTAAACTGGAAAAAACTTTAGCTCATAAATCTTAAATTTTTAACATATATATTGATGTCTGGCGAGGATGAGCATCAGAAGCGATAGACCTCTATCAATTTTAAAATAGCTTTATGAACTGTTATATAGCGTACCACTCAACCCCCTAGAATAGGTTGAAAGTATTTGTAGAACCATCAAACAAAATGACAAACGACAAGGCCAGAGGAGATATAAGAAGGCTAGAGGGCACCAAGAACGTCTCAAAAGAAGTAATAAATTGGGAACAGATTAAAAATGGTCAGAAAGAAATACCAGTAATCTGAAGTAAAGAAAATTGGATTTTTTTTTTTTTTTTTTTTTTTTTTACAGCTTGTATTAGCCTATTCAAACTTCATAGTCTTTTTCCAATATTCATGGTCTCTTCAACTTTCTTTTAGTCTCACCTCTACTTCATTTGCCATCTTTTGAATTCTTTTACAGCCTTACTACTTGGTTTAATCCTTTTCCAATTTTTTGTTCTCCATTACTTTTCGCAGGCTATCCTGACTTTCATAGTCCTTTTCCGACCTTGTTTCTCTCTTCAAACCTCCTCTAGTCCCATCTGATTTTTTTTTTAAAGTGATCAGACTTGCTCTGGGCCTCTCTTTTTTTAGTTTCTTCTGTTTTGATAAGCTATCCCAAATTCAGGAGTATTTTTTTTAGCTTTCTTCGCCTTATTCTTCCCCTACAGTCACATCTGGGTTTTTGTAATACTGTCACACTTCTCTTACCATCTTTTGACTTTCCCATTCCTTTCTTGACGTTTTTGGTCACCTCCAGGTCCTTTTGGCTATTCAAACTTTCCTAGTCCTTATATGACAGCTCCTAAAGTTTCCATGTTTCATTTTTGTTAATTCTTTTCGGGGAAATTCACATATTTTCAAATCTTTGTCCAAATGTTTTAAAAGCTGTTCATTTTTTCCAGATTCTGGCTTTTTTAATATTTGTCCCAAATTTTAAAAGATTTTCGTTTTTTTCTGCTTTCAATTGAACAGTTTTTAGAAGATTTTTTTTTACTATTTTTAAATTTTGTCAAGTAAAACACAGATTTAAATCTATTGTCAAGGTTTTTTCGGCCAATTTCAATTTTCGTTCACTTGATTTCGTTTTTCTCTCATTTTGTCCCGAATTTTCACCATTTTAAATTTTTCCTCCCCGCGATTTTATCTTTTTCAAAATATTATCCCAAAGCCAGCCAGTAAAGGAAGCTAGGTGGGGTTAAAAGAGAGTTGGTGTTTTTAATTCCTTTTCTCTTCAATGAAGGTATTTTGACTTTTGTAGTCTTTTTCTGATGTTCTTGGTCTCCTCCATTCTCTTTGAAGAGAAAACTTTGACTTACAATGTGGACCCCGTTGTCATTTATATATACCCCTGTGCCCCCGGCGTCCCCGTTGTAGTTATGTCCCTGTGTCTTGGTCGTCATTTATATTCCCTGTGTCCCGGTCGTCATTTGTGTCCCGGTATCACAGTCTGTAATTTCTCTTTGAGTGTCCCGGTCGTCATTTATATTCCCTCTGTCTCGGTGTCCCAGTCGTCATTTGTGTCCCGGTGTCCCGGTCTGTAATTTCTCTTTAAGTGTCCCGGTCGTCATTTATAATCCCTGTGTCCCGGTCGTCATTTGTGTCCCGGTGTCCCGATATGTAGTGTTATCTTCTAATGACGTTATATACAAAGCCTCATATACTTATAATGACGTCAAATGCAAACCCACAAACAAACAAACATACATATATGTAAGGTTTCACCCTATAGGGTGAGTAAGCGAATACTAGTGCTTTGAATTATGGTAGCGTGTCACTAGTATTCAATGTGCGAATAGGTTCACTTTTCTATCTACTATGGCAACAGTCTATCTGTTCCCTAAGTCCTATTATAAGTCACAATCTCTCAAGACAAGGAATTTTATTTTAGAAGGAGTATGTAAAAAACAGATAAAGAAATATAAAGTGGAAAGAAGTTGAGCTGGAGAGTTCTTTCTCGTTGATGAAAAGTCCTTGCTTGGGCGAAGAAATATAAATCTGGAAAATAAAAAAAACTTACGTTAACTCTTGTAAATACACACGACAGGCTGTCCCTCGTATTAATTGAAAAGCTAGTATCCAAGAAAGAATGCTGGTCCAAGAGGAAAAACGATAAGCCAAATATAAGTAGCAGGGTTGTTATATCTATCTGTCGTCCAGAAATTGTGAATCAGAACTCCTCGAATATTGTTCTAACATTCGCTTTTAAGGGGCCCTCTCTGGTCCGGTTTTGTAATAAATTAAAGCTTTGAGTTTGACTATAGGTTGAAGGTTATCGAACGCTCAAGGTAAATACGGGTAGACAAATAAAAATGGATAAACAAGGGTTTGAAGGTGTCAGCCTGTTGAACTTGATCATAGGTGAAGGTTACCCGTCTAAAAATAAACTGGTAAATAATGGGTAAACAAGAATTCGAGGATGTCAGCCTGTCGTAAAATTATATGTCGTATAGCTATGGCGTATAGTGTATGTTATATTATAGAATATAATATAAGGCAATACATAAATAATAGAAAGGGACTTCTCACATACTCCCCAGCTTCGAAAAAGCACGGCTCGGTGCTACACCAACAAGCCGCCTTTGTGTTGTTGAAAACTATTCTGGTGTAATTTTGTATCATCTTGGTATCTACTATACGAGAAGAATCTGAAAAATAGAGGGTATAAAACATTGAACATTAAACACTAAAGATCGAAGTTTCTGGAAAAAAATATCTATAACACCCTAACCCATCAGGTTTCAAGAAATGAAAGATTTCATGAAAAATAAACAAACAGAAAATGATAAAAACACGACGAAAAAGAATTTTTTTTTTTTTGATTTTTTTTTTTTTTTTTTTTTGCACATTGTCCAAGGGAATTCAATATAGTTTTGGAATAATTATAAGAGAGGTACGATATATTAGTAAAGTGATTTAAGATGTCATCATGTTTATCCATTTCTTCCCTTAATATTATTTGCTCTATAAGTTGGTCACTTTGATTTGTGCGTGAACTTATGTCAACTTTAGAATTTAAACTTGTGTCGAACAAGAACTCATTACACAGCCTATAATATATGGTTATACAATGATATACCATCACTAAGGCAAAGCTACGAAAAACATTGGTTCTTGTATTGACTCGTCAAGGATTAACACTGCACAAATACATAAAGTGAGCACTACTGAATCTTTGACAGAACTTAATCTTTGACATAACAAAATCTTTGACATAACAAAATCTTTGACAGAACAAAATCTTTGACAGAACAAAATCTTTGACAGAACAAAATCTTTGACAGAACAAAATCTTTGACAGAACAAAATATTTGACAGAACAAAATCTTTGACAGAACAAAATCTTTGGCAGAACAAAATCTTTGACAGAACAAAATCTTTGACAGAACAAAATCTTTAACAGAACAAAATCTTTAACAGAACAAAAATCTTTGACAAAACAAAATTCTTTCACAAGGAACATCAAGAAATAATTGAATTAGATGATAAAAAATCTGTTTATCCCTTGTTTCCTTTTTTTCTTTTTTCCTTGGATCGCCGGAGTTATCATTCTTTTTTCCTTTTTTTTTTCTCCAGTCTTGTTTTTTTTTTTCAAGCGTTCTCCTTTTTTTTCCGTGTCTTCTTTTTTTCAAGGGTTCTTTTTTTTCTTTTCTTTAAAATCGGTACACTACACAAATTTTACTAACGTTAGTGGTTATTCGAAGCTGAATTTTAAATGAATCTCCCTGGTGCAATACCCCAAATATCTTTACTGATATGAACTTTTCGTAAGAGTTTGAAATACTTCGGTAAAAAAATTTTCTACGAATATACTTCTTTTAGTCTAGTTATGAAAATTCCCGATTGTGGTATATTTATACTTACGTACTATTCGTCAGAGTGTTGACCCCTTTGTTATGTCATATAAGCTCGGCATGCCTGAGCAGACAGAAAGGGTTTTATGCAAATCTGTATATGGTGTCAAAATATAGGGTTGACTAACCACATAATATATCGACTGCTTTGCCGAGGGGTGCATTTTTTTTCGTTTGCCAGGTAACGGTAGCACGTCCCTTTTTGCAATGAGGTTCTTGAATAACCCTTAATTGTCAATCACTCGACTTTGAAGAATGTAAATACCCCTCGTGGGAAATTTAATAACTTAGGCTAAGCTATGAAGAGCAAGTAATGAATATGAAGGGGGGGGGAGATAATATCGAAGTAATTGTTTTCTATTTCCAAATTCCTCCCTGAAACCTTATTTAATGTTTATTTATGTATAGTAGGCTCCCAGCTAAAAATTCAAATTTTTCTTCAGTTTCGATCAACCCCTTTTGAACATTTAGTCACAAGATAAATTTTTCACAAGGCTCCTTCTTCTGGAGGAATTTCTTCCCTCAGATTTTGGATAGGCATAAACATTGTATCAGAATATTTACTAAGTTCTCTGTATAAATGCAGAGATATGCACATACATAAAATAACTGCAATTGTTAATATAGTTAAGAGTATAAAAATTGGTGTTAATGACGGTGGATGAGTACTGGTTGGTTCGCCCGTCAAAAAGAGTTCGAGTGGAAGTTCAATAGTTTTGTCAATTCTATTAGTTTTTGATATTAATTTTTCTTGCCAGTACTCATTCAGTTCTTTAATGGTAAATTTTGACGTAACTTGATCTAATGGTAAAATAAGCTTTTCCACCTCTGATACGGGCGAAAAAGATTTGGCAAGAAACGAAGTGACAGGGCTATAAAAATCTTGAATTATAAAAGACGAATGACTAATTTTACACTCACTGTTGATAGAAAAAACTTGGGCCTCACTAACGTTGATTGAATAATGTTTATAAGTTTGATTAGTTAAAAATAAATTTGATTCAGGACAGACAACATTCAGGGTAACTGGTCCTGACGTAGGGCTTGCAAAGACATAGGTGTCTTGGTCTAAAACAGCTGCAAATGGCGAGGAGAACGCTGTTACCTTCCTTTCGCATAACTGGTTAATTGCACTTGTATCTTCTGTAAAAGCAGCATATGAGCATGATTTGAAGCTAGCTTTTCTCAGAACTATATGGCTATCACAAATGGTTTTCTGTTTATAGGATACACAATTAAATTCTAAATCATAACGGTTCAATAACAGGTATGAATCAGCATCATTTGTTACAGCAAAAAAGTCGGAAGAAGGTTGAGTTTTAATATAATGTTGGGAGTCACTTATTCTGTACGGTACTGATATTGTTTCATACAAGTTAAATTCACTGCCTATTCGATTCAGTGGTAAATAGCACACAACTATTAACTGTTCTGAAGTTGACATGAGTTCACATTTTACAATTTTAACCAGGTCCAAAAGATTTTCATTAGAAGAAATGGCTAGCGCATAGGGATTTGGGAGGGATTGGACAATATTAGTCAGAATTTGACTTAAATCGGATGGGTCTAATAGCTGCACCGGAAAACCTTTTAGGGATGTAGTCATAACTGCATGTAAAATTTCGTATAACCGATGTTGCAGGTTGCGGATTTCTGCAGTTAAATGCCATGCGACACGTTCCAAGTTTGTTTGGAGTGATGCAACTCCGAAAACTAGATTGCTAACTATTTCTTTTTGGTTGTCCATTATTGATTTTTGGAAAGCTAGGAGAGTTTCATTAACTATGTTAAAAGTGTCCTCCTGAACCCTTACGACATCCTGTTCTAAAGAATGGATAATGCTAGTTGCTGAGGTTAAGAAATGTGAAACTTTGTCATTTGTTTTCTTTATGTCCTTTAGTTGTTCTTGTACCTCCTGAACCTGACTATCAGTGGCTAATCCAGCGACATAACCTATGATGTTGCCAAGACCAGGTATTAAACTTCTGGGAATTTTATTTCTTTTCACTTGCATAAGAGATCTAATGCTATTTAAGACTTTTTCAGCCAGCTGGACCTCGACCAGCAAAGAGTTGCGTTTGGTGATGACCCTCTGTGCAAATTCATTGCGGAATCTAGGCCAGTTAGTTAATTGGGATCCTAAAATTTGACTTTCGTGGAATTGCTCGAACAAGCGTTTGGCTGTTGGTGCAGGTGATTTTAATCCTTGTGGGTTTAAACCAAAGGATAATTGTTCCAACATTTCATTTGTACTATTGCTTATTTTATTTCCGATTGCATCTAACCCTTCGTTAATTTGCGAAATATTGACGTGAATAATGAGTTTATAATTTCCGCTAGTAGGGGTCATTTTTCCTACCTTACGGAAAGCCATGCCTTGTGACACAAAACTTTTAGTTCGATCTTTGACAGAGCCGGATACCTCTGAGACGAGAAGGATAAAGAGCCATTTTGACCACATTCCACAGAAAAGAGTTGTGCGATTGCCGAGAGTCCTGCAATGAAGGAAATCGTTTTAGGGCCCCAATAAACTAGGCACCGACTTAACCCTTTTCTTCAAGAGCGTTGACTAATACAAGGATTTAAATGTGAAACCAAGTCACCATACTTTGGAAATGTGGTATTATGGAACTCTGAATGAACAATCTTCAATAAAAATTGACCTAGTGAGTATTCGGACTTTTTTCTAGCCATTCTCTGAACAGTTGACTAGTGAACTAATGCGAAAAACCAACAGAATTTTTTTTCCTTTACCAATTACCTACCCCTAACCTACTAATAAATGACATGAGAGTAAAACAACAACCAAGACTATTTCTCAGAATCGACGACCTCGTATTGAGACAGGACTAAGCTTGTAGAAGCCAGCCGGTTTATATGTACCTCGCTTAGGTCGATTAGGGGTTGAAGTTGTTCCCGTATCGTCCATTTCGACAATGGGTAACCCTTTCTCCTGACAGATAGTGGGTTCATCTGGACCGTCCACAGACTCGTCTGACTTTTCTCCTTTATCCTCGCGCATACTGTGGAAAAGACTAGAGTTTGATTGTGGACTGCATTCTGACTGCGATGGAATCTCCCAATTTTGGTTCTGGGCTGGGGGTCGGGTGTCGATGCTATCCTGTGCCATTTGGATGTTTTTATCGGTGTTATTTAAATTATTTTGTTGTTGTCTAGTGTCCTCTGGCTTTCTTGAAAATATATTTCCAGAGCGCAGCGCGAATTTTCTCATTGTTGGATTTGTTGTAGATCCGTTAGAAGAACTACTCGGCTCCGTCTGACTTGGGAAGGCTTTCTCCATCCCCTTAGAAAATATTGGATGTTTTGAGAGGAATACTTGACTCTCATCAACAACTTTAAGTAACCGGATGTTTGCCATTCTCCTTTTATAAGGTTCCTGTAAGGACTGCAAAAGAAAAACATTTTTATGCATTTCTTGCAAAACACAGTATGGACCGATATATCAAAAACTAACGCCCTTTGGGGTACCAGGTTTCATTGTGTCATCTTTGATGTAGACTATGCTTCCAAAAGATAATAAAGGGACCTTGGTGTAACCCTTATTAAACTGTTCTGCCTGTCTTCCTCGCTCTTGTAGGAGGACCTTACTGGAAATGTGGTAGGTAGTGAAAATTTCCTTCAAAAGCTGGACTGCATAGTCCTCGTCATCTTGATATACCTGGAGTCGAGGTCGTGAGATCTGCACATCAAGGAGATTAATAGGTTCATGAGCAAATGCTAAGGCATAGGGCGAGAACCCTCTTGGATGACTGATCGAACTGTTTAAAATAAATTGACACAGATAAATAAATTCACTCCAGGATCCTGAAGTTACATCAATATATTTACAAATTAGACGTTTGCAGAGTTTGACCTTATTCTCTGCTGCTCCATTCGTGGAGGGAGCCCGAAAACTGGTGAAGAGTTTCTTCACCTTCAAGAAACTCATGAGTCGTTTGAAAAGACTTGAGCGGAAAGCCGCGTGACAATCCGTCAATAGAAAACGAAACATTCCAAAATAAGAAATAACGCGACGCAGTAAAAATTTACAAATAGTCTCTGAAGTAACATCAGGTACGGGTTCTAAGACAACTAAGGAAGTACGGACATCTACGCAGACAACGACATATTTGTTGTCTCCAGACAAAGGCAAAGGACCTAAAGTGTCCAAACACCATTTTTCAAAGCTTATTTCAGCGGAGACATTCTTTTGTAGCTCGGGCACAACTTTGGGGGTAATATTTCTACGTATGCAAATATGGCAATTCTGAGCCTCATTCTTCATATGTGTCGACATCTTGTCGAAATAGCAGAAATTCCTTAGTTTGACTAGGCTTCTTTCCGCGTTATGGTGGGCGGCCATGAGGACATGTGAATGCGACAGTTGTAAAACACCAGAAATCAGGCACCTAGGAATCATCAGTTGTAAACTTTGCGCATTTGATTTTCTGCCTTCTTCCGGTGGCGGCATTCGATACAAGATCCTCTCCCACAAAATGAGCCTGTCAACTTCCTTCTGCAGCCATGGCACAATATTCCACTTTTCCAGCAACTTTTCAAGCTTTCTTGGATTTATTTGTGGATCTATAAATATACATTCATTTCCTTTCATATTATTTAATTTCTCATTTCTTTCCGGAGTATCAATATAATCAGGCTGGTCTTGGAGACTAGCAGCCTCTCCTAAGGAGTCAAGGTCCTGTGGACTAACTGTAATATGGCTATTTTTGCCATTTCTATCTTCATTAAATCTCAACCCGGCGTCCCGGTCTTCCTGTCTTTGCAGGGCATCCCCATTTGTGCTACTAAATTCAAATTTCGCGTAATCATTTGTCCCATGCTGAAGCATTAAGCTTATAATTGGTGCTAATTCTACGTCATTCATCTGATACTTCCTAATCTGTTGACCTTCCAAACCTAGAAAGTCTAAACTTCCTTTCGGCGAAGTTGAATTCATCGACGTTGGTTCTGTCTGTACCGTCGCTGCCATAAACTCTGCTTCTTCCTCCGCGAGTGAGAAAAGACGAGTTTGAAGAAGCGTGTCGTCTGGTGGTCGGCTTAATACATCAACTGGGTTGAGCTTCCCCTTAATATAGAGCCATTTTATGTTTTTGTCTGACAACATGACACTGATTCTATAAAGTTTCGAGTCGACATCTCTTGACTTCTGCATGTAAGTTATGGCTTTGCAGTCTGTCAGTATATAAGTTTCTCTTCCAAAAATCTCGTAAGAAAATCTCTTTAATCCATCAACAATTGCGAAAAGTTCTCTAGTGAAGTTGCAAGATCGACTCATCGCTAGACTATGTACTCTTGAGTGTGTGGAAATCAGTCGCCACCTGTTGTCGTCGTCCTTTTGTAACAAAGCGCTGGCGGATACGTCCTTGCTGCTGTCTGTAATGATGTAGTATGGTCTGCCGTCATGGTAAGGAAACTTCAAGAAGACTGATTTAGAGATTTCTTCCTTCAGAAGATTGAAACAGGATTGCTGCTCCTCTTCCCATTCCCATTTTGTGTCCTTGTGAAGCAGCCGTGTAAAACAGGAGGTCAATTTAGCATAGTTCAAGAAAAATCTTCGGTAAAATACAGTGAGTCCGAGAAAACTACGAAGTTCCTTGATGTTGCGTGGAGGTTTCAACTGTACAATTTCTCTGATTTTGCTCTCCTGTGGTTTCACTCCTTCTGGTGTGATGATGAAACCCAATAAGGAAACTTTCTTTGTGAAAAATTGACATTTTGTGCTTTTTATTCGTATGTTCTGCTCTGTCAATCTCTGAAATACCTTTTCCAAGTGAGTGAGATGCTCGTCTTTGGATTGGCTGAAGATTACCAGATCATCGATGTAAAAACGTACAAAAGATTGCATTCCCTCGAACAGAATAGACATAAATTCCTGAAAAATTTGCGGAGATGGAGACGCTCCTTGTGGAAGTCGCTGGAAGATCATTTGTTGACCTGTAACTGGGGAAGAGAAGCTAAAATATTTCTTGCTCTTTTCGTGAAGATTGACATTGTAGAATCCATGCGACACGTCGATAATAGAGATGAAACGAGCTCCGGACAAACCTAGGGTGCTAAAGATGTCATCTGCCCTTGTCAGAGGCCACGCTGATCGACGTATAGCTTGATTCACGTTTCGGACATCAATCAGGAATCTAGAATTTGTTACGTCCAGTTGACTGCGCTCTGGAATGACGCCATTAACTGGTTTTGCGATGATAAAAACTGGAGACTGGTAAGGACTTCTTCCTGGCTTGATAATGCCCGCCTTTAACATAGCCTGAACATGGGATTCTAAGGCCTTTTGTTGTAGCAATGGGAGGTTGAACTGCTTAACCTTGTGTATTGGTACGTCGGGGTTGATGTCAATTTCTGCTTCCATAATGTTATTTTGACCAACGTCGTAGGTTGATTGTGCGAACATTCTCCCGTACATTTCCAATAGCCTCCGTAATTTTTCCTTTCGTTTTTGATCCAAATGGTCCAACTTTACCTTGTCAATTTGTTCTTCTATTTTCGATGTGTTTTCAGAATTTGTGTAAGTGGCCAGAATAAGGTCTCCCTCTTTCCAAAATTCCTCCAGTGGAAAAGCTTGGTTAAGGCTATTGTCGTCGATTTCCTGAAAGCAACCAAGAACCTCTCTCCTAGAAATTTCTCTAACGTCCCCACTATTGTTGAAATACGGAATAAGAAACCTATTCCCGGAGTACTCGAGAGCATAAGGATGTAATGATGATTCTTCTTTTGCTGGAGTGAAAAGAATTGCTGCTCCTGCAGGAAGCTCCTGACCCATTGGCCTAGCACGACAATCTAAGAGGACCATAGAACGAGGAGGGATAGATGTCTTCTTAGCCAATGTAATACAGCCACGAGCCAAATTTTCAGAACTGAAAAATGCAAAGTCCATTTCATCTGGGAACGAAATTGAAGGATCATTAGGAAGAATCGTATGAGTGGCCATTTCAAGGTAGCAATTTAAATGACGCAAAAGATCGTACCCTAACATTACATCGAACGATAATCCACGAATTACAAGAGCTAGCCAGTGAACTGGGCGAAAACCTGGTATAGTGATGAGTACTTCCGTTTCTCCTGCGACATCAAGAAAATCTCCAGAAAGTGATTTTACCCTTGAACCAGTGAATATTAAATTTTGTGCTGGAAGAATTTTTCGGAATAAATCATACCCAATTAATAATCGACTGCAGCCCGTGTCAACAAAACAAAAAATGTCTAGGCTATTGACTTTAACCTTGTGTAAAAATGGAAAACCTTGACTTTCGAGTTTTCGCTTTTGGTCTCTAGCTATATAACTGACAAAACAAACATCTAACGGTTTTGAAGGGGAAAATGCCGGTTCCACCGTTAGTGCCGGAACCTGGCGTTCAAGTTTAAAGACCCGTCTAAGGGGGAAGATTGATCTTCATTGTAATTGGTTGTATCTTCAAAACGGTTGAAAGGTAAACTCGGATCGTCATAATTCTCCGCCATAAAACCAGCTTCTCGGTGATTTTCCTGAAAACGGGCATTTCTACGCTCTGGTGCAGGTATCCCACGATAACTATTCTGACCCCTCATCTGTCCGCGACCTCTACCAATCTGTTGTTGAGACCGATTAGAATTTCGACCTCTCTGACCTTCAAACCTGCCCTCATAATTATTTCGCGAAGGGGAATTCAAAGCTAAATCGGAACGACCACCACTAAACTGCGATCCTCGGTGTGAGTTAAAAGCACCGTGGTAATTACCATTCCTATTCGGGTCGCTCCTAACAAAATATCTATTTTCTTCATAATTGAGCCCTGAATTAAGTCGACCTCTAAAATGTGGAGTAGAACAGCCTCTTTGATCAAAATGACTTCTAGGCCTAGAATAATTATAGCTATCTCTGGGATCTCTTTCATAGTGCCTCCCTGGACCTTGTGAATGCAATCCCCGTGGCCCTTGATAATTTCTAGACTGAAAAAAGGTATTCCTCGTATTTGAGTGCCGGGTCATCTGGCGTGGACCCTGCTGGTAAGAATTGTATTGATTTGAAAAGTTATTACCACGGGCAGCCCTTCCTGCTTGCCCATGGGGAGTTCTGGTTCTATTAATATTTATTTCTGCGACCCCTGCCGTAAGATATTCAAATTGGTCCATTTGGCTGTTAGATCTGAGGCTAGATTTTACTGACTCGATAGTTTGGGCGATTTCGAGTGCTTCGTCTAGATTATCATAATCATCTTGTCTTAACCTAACCGCTTCTTGGAGCTCACTCCGCAGCCCCGTCTCGAACGCTTGCAGAACAATTGAATCGACTAAGGCAAATGCATCTATACTTTTTGAGTTGTCTAACCCTTCTGCTTTACAATAATCTATCTTTCCCGTTTTTAATCTCATATAAAATTCAAAGACAGCTTCCTCTGGTTTTTGCTTCATTTCTACTATTGCCTGCAGACATTGCCGAGGGGTTTTTCTAGCACCTACATTTCTTAACAATTTTTCGCATAGGTCGTCAAGCGTAAAAGTGTTTCCCGACTCAATTATTTCGTCCACATACCGCTGGAAAATTCCTCTACAGGTGTTTGATGCCATAACTAAAGTATAATCCTCGTCCCATTTTAGAGTAGCTTTCATGCTTTTAAGTTGTCTTATCCAAGTCTTTACTTCCGATAGTTTTGTTAAAGTTTGAATGTGTGAAAAAGGGTCAACTACCATCTGATGGGTTATTTGAGAAGGGACCTGTTGATAGGCTAATTGAGAATTATCTGGGATATTTGTCGGGTTACTTGAATTTCCGGTGGACATCGTAAATCTTTACAAGAAGCAATAAAATTTATTAGGAGACAGGTATGCTGTGTTAATTTTATGAGTCAATAAAATCTATTGATGTTACAGACAGTAAAGAAAATGCAAAAAAAAAATGATCTATGGATAATGCAAAGAGACTAAACTCATAAATTAATGAGGAAAAACTTATCGTACTTGGTGAAACTAGTACATTAGTCTATAGACAAGAAAATTCTAGCTTATAGATAGGAATATGGGAGTCTCCTTTGCTAAAATGAGCCGACTCGGGCGAAGAAAAATTGTAGGGGGAAAAATCAAATGAAAAAAATAGATAGAAAACAGTAAGAATGCCACCATAGAGCAGAAAAGAACACCGCTGCCACCACTTTGTAAGGTTTCACCCTATAGGGTGAGTAAGCGAATACTAGTGCTTTGAATTATGGTAGCGTGTCACTAGTATTCAATGTGCGAATAGGTTCACTTTTCTATCTACTATGGCAACAGTCTATCTGTTCCCTAAGTCCTATTATAAGTCACAATCTCTCAAGACAAGGAATTTTATTTTAGAAGGAGTATGTAAAAAACAGATAAAGAAATATAAAGTGGAAAGAAGTTGAGCTGGAGAGTTCTTTCTCGTTGATGAAAAGTCCTTGCTTGGGCGAAGAAATATAAATCTGGAAAATAAAAAAAACTTACGTTAACTCTTGTAAATACACACGACAGGCTGTCCCTCGTATTAATTGAAAAGCTAGTATCCAAGAAAGAATGCTGGTCCAAGAGGAAAAACGATAAGCCAAATATAAGTAGCAGGGTTGTTATATCTATCTGTCGTCCAGAAATTGTGAATCAGAACTCCTCGAATATTGTTCTAACATTCGCTTTTAAGGGGCCCTCTCTGGTCCGGTTTTGTAATAAATTAAAGCTTTGAGTTTGACTATAGGTTGAAGGTTATCGAACGCTCAAGGTAAATACGGGTAGACAAATAAAAATGGATAAACAAGGGTTTGAAGGTGTCAGCCTGTTGAACTTGATCATAGGTGAAGGTTACCCGTCTAAAAATAAACTGGTAAATAATGGGTAAACAAGAATTCGAGGATGTCAGCCTGTCGTAAAATTATATGTCGTATAGCTATGGCGTATAGTGTATGTTATATTATAGAATATAATATAAGGCAATACATAAATAATAGAAAGGGACTTCTCACATATATACAACTTATTTTTATATATGTAGATATAGTTTCTTTCTTAGTTTTTTTTCTTTTTTAGTTTTTTCTTTTCTTAGTTTTTATTATTTTTTAGTTTTTTTTTTAGTTTCTTCTATTAATTAAATTTTATTCTTCCATTTGTCGATGTTCATTCTAACATTGACACTTGGAAAAATCTTTACTTGCCAAGCATGCTAAAGCTCAACAATCTATATATGTAAAACACTATGTCTTATTCATTTCTTTGTTAGTGGCTGGATTTATCAATTTAATATTAAAGTGATAGCCGTCGGCTCCATCCAAAAAATGATAGGATATTCTAGGGCGTAGCATCGATGACTTTCAGCAATTCTTACCAACTGAGCGTTTCGCTGATGAAGAATAATATCTCGAGGTAAAAACTGATCACCGACCATAGCGATTGCCACTTTGTCGATTGTTGGAGCATTGTATCTACGCACATGCTGGCGAGGAGGCGCTTTGTCAGCGGAAATAACAATTTTATGTATATCAGTAGGCATCAAATCGATGGGTGTTTTGAAGAGCTGCACAAAATTATTATCTTTGGGGAAAAGATGTTGCAATTGGGAAACGATTGTCCTTTCAACGTCGGGAGAAATTTCGCAATGTGCATTCAATTCAGAAATTCTATCACTGATGAAGTACAATTGTAAAAATTTATGATTCTCTCCTGAGAATGGTAGAAGGGACCCTGCTCTATGATAAATTTGCCCTTTTACTTTGAAATTAGGCATAAATTGATCTGGATTTTCAATTTGGGCACCAAACGACGTCATTTGGAAGCATGAGTTGTTGATTCTGATTTTTGATAAAAAACGCTTAGATTCTGACGTATTTCCAGTAAGCAAAGTCTTCAATGGCTCTGGGGGTTCAGCCAGTTGAGCAATTTTAACTTTTCCTGAGTCGCAACACATTCCCATTGTTTCACCATTAAATTCCAAGGCCTTGCAATAGGGACAAATTTTAGACATAGTCCCGATTTGAACACATCAACTATAATCATCGACTCGGCTGTACCTGAATTCCATGCGATAATTTTCACGTTGCTCTTGTGATTCCTCGGCATACATTCTTTTGGCATTATCTCTTGAAGTCACAAGCCTGTTTTCAAGTTGCTCTTGTGATTCCTCAGCATGCCTTCTTTTTTCACTTTCTCTTTTAGCAGCTAGTCTGGTTTCGCGTTGCTCTGGTAGTTCCTCGACACGCCTTCCTTGACGGAAATTGCACATTCCTAATCTGGCATTATCTCTTGCAGCCGTAAGCCTGTTTTCACGTTGCTTTTGTTATTCCTCGGCACGCTTTCTGTTCTTACTTTCTCTATCAGCCGCAAGCCTGTTTTCTTGCTGTTCTTGTAATTCCTCGGCACGTTTTCTTTTCTTACTTTCCCTATCAGCAGTAAGTTTTTTGGCATAGACTCTTTGAGCAGCTTTCTCGGCTGTTGCCATTGTGTTCTTCAGTCATTTTACAATTAAACATTTTTCCGTCCACGATCTTCTTACAATTAAAAATTTGCCTTTGAACGAATTTCTTAAATACCTTTAATGACGTCATAGTCATAACAAACATGACGACAACTAACTTCATGACGACATGAAGACATGATGACATGACGTCACTCGACAGACATTACAACACACTTACAACTTATTTTCATATAAATATATATATATATATATATATATATATATATATATATATATATATATATATATATATATATATATATATATATATATATATATATATATATATATATATACATATATATATATATATATATATATATATATATATATATATATATATATATATATATATATATATATATATATATATATATATATATATATATATATACTAGCTGTATACTAGCATGCATCCACATAACTCGTTTTTATATAGATAGATACAATACAAATTAACTGCGTAAAACTTGCGAATAAACAACATTCTTCGCTGTCCAATTGTCGCTGCATATAAATACATTGTCAGGTTTACCGACCCTCGAACATGCAACGTACAATTGTCCATGGGAAAAACAATCAGGATTAAGATCTATACCACATTTTTCTAATGATTGACCTTGAGCTTTGTTAATGGTGATTGCAAATACTAATCGAATTGGGAATTGCAATCTTTTAAATTGAAAAAGCAGATCCGTTGGAATCATGGGAATGCGAGGAATAAGAACAGCCTCACCCTCATAAGGCCCTGTCAAGATTGTGGCCTCTATTAGGTTTTCCATTGTTTTTTTTTACGGCAAGTCGCGTGCCATTGCAAAGCTTTGGTGGGTTGATATTTCTTAAAAGTATTATTGGTACGCCTATTTTTAGTTGTAGCACGTGTGGTGGAAACCCTGAAGGATCTATGGAATTTAAAAATTCAGATGGATAATTAACCGCTTCATTTGGTTCCAAAACTGTGTCGACTGACTTGTAAAGGACTGCCTGGTCTCGAATCTTGTTCAAAACAATATTGTTGATTTCGTGGACGTCTATATTTTTGGGTGCGAGAATCGCTCTTTCACTTAGCCATTTATTATTTTTATAATTTTTTAGAATATTCGGAAATACTTTTTCAATCAATTCATTTTTGGACGTCACTAAATTACAGAAATCAGCAGGTAGTTGTATACGTCCTGAAATTGAGTCTACTGTTTGACCAGAGTCATCGTTTTGCAATCGGACACGCATATTTGTAGTTAATTTTAATATTTTTACGTGTGCCTATAAATTAGAATTTTTTAGGCAAGCATTCATTTCTTCTGCAGGAGTTAAACTACGTAAAAATTGCGAATATACAACATTCTTGGCTTTCCCATTGTCTCTGCATATACAAAGCCGTATGTACTAATAATGACATCATATGCAAACGCTCTTTTTACAAACAAACAAACATGCATACATACAACTCGTTTTTATATAGATAGATAGATAGATAGATAGAAAAAATACAAATTAACTGCGTAAAACTTGCGAATATACAACATTCTTCGCTGTCCAATTGTCGCTGCATATAAATAGATTGTCAGGTTTACCGACCCTCGAACATGCAACGTACAATTGTCAATGGGAAAAACAATCAGTATTAAGATCTATACCACATTTTTCTAATGATTGACCTTGAGCTTTGTTAATGGTGATTGCAAATGCTAATCGAATTGGGAATTGCAATCTTTTAAATTGAAAAGGCAGATCCGTTGGAATCTTGGGAATGCGAGGAATAAGAACAGCCTCACCCTCAAAAGGCCCTGTCAAGATTGTGGCCTCTATTAGGTTTTCCATTGTTTTTTTTACGGCAGGTCGAGTGCCATAGCAAAGCTTTGGTGGGTTTATATTTCTTAAAAGTATTATTTGTAGGCCTATTTTTAGTTGTAGCACGTGTGGTGGAAACCCTGAGAATAATATCTCGAGGTAAAAACTGATCACCGACCATAACGATGGCCACTTCGTCGATAGTTGGAGCATTGTATCTACGCACATGTTGGCCAGGAGGCGTTTTGTCAGCGGAAATAACAATTTTATGCGTATAAGTAGGCATCAAATCGATGGCTGTTTTGAACAGACGCACTAAATTATTATTTTCGTGGAAAAGATGTTGTAATTGGGAAACGATTGTCCTTTCAATGTTGGGAGAAATTTCGCAACGTGCATTCAATTCAGAATTTCTATCACTGATGAAGTACAATTGTAAAAATTTATGATTCTCGCCTGAGAATGGTAGAAGAGACCCTGCTCTATGATAAATTTGCCCTTTTACTTTGAAAGTAGACATTTTTATTGGTTTTTACCTTTTTTTAGCTTTTTATCTTTTTTATTTTTTTTATTTTTATTTTTAATTTTATTAGTATTCTTTTTCTCTTCTATTTTTCATTTTTCCTTTTTTTTAGTTTTTTTTAGTTTTTAGTTTTTTAAGTTTTTTCCTTTTTTTAGTTTCTTTAGTTTTTTTAGTTTTTCGGCTTTTTTATTTTTTTATTAGTTTTTAGTTTTTTTGTAGTTTTTGCCTTTTTTTAGTTTTTTCAGTTTTTTTTTTAGTTTTTAGTTTTTTACCTTTTTTAGCCTAACCAGGATTTGAACCTGGGACCTTCATTCTCCGTTCTGACACCCTCTCTCACCGAGTGACTACTCCAGCATGTTCATTTTGGTGTTTTAAATGGTATATTATTAACCAAATTAATGTGTTTTACAATATACTAAGCATCGTCATAACAAAAATGACGGCAACTAATTTCATGACGTCAGCCGAAACATGACGTCACCTGATCCACAGATCCACAGACCCACAGACAGACAGACAACTTATTTTTATATATATAGATATATATATATATATATATATATATATATATATATATATATATATATTTATATATATATATATATATATATATATATATATATATATATATATATATATATATATATATATATATATATATATATATATATATATATATATATATATATACTAGCTGTTGGGGTGGCGCTTCACGCCACCCCAACACCTAGTTGGTGGGGCGCTTCACGCCCCCCCAAGCCCCCCCGCGCGTGTAAGTCGTCACGCGCCATATTAGTTACGCGCATTTGTAAGTTGTGTCCCTGTGTCCCACCTGTGAATATAGATAGATTTATATATGTATTTCAAACTACGTAAAAATTGCGAATATACAACATTCTTGGCTTTCCCATTGTCTGTGGATATACAAAGCCGTATGTACTAATAATGACGTCATATGCAAACGCTCTATTTACAAACAAACAAACATGCATACACACAACTCGTTTTTATATAGATAGGTAGATAGATAGATACAATACAAATTAACTGCGTAAAACTTGCGAATATACAACATTCTTCGCTGTTCAATTGTCGCTGCATATAAATAGATTGTCAGGTTTACCGACCCTCGAACATGCAACGTACAATTGTCCATGGGAAAAACAGTCAGTATTAAGATCTATACAACATTTTTCTAATGATTGACCTTGAGCTTTGTTAATGGTGATTGGAAATGCTAATCGAATTGGGAATTGCAATCTTTTAAATTGAAAAGGCAGATCCGTTGGAATCATGGGAATGCGAGGAATAAGAACAGCCTCACCCTCAAAAGGCCCTGTCAAGATTGTGGCCTCTATTAGGTTTTCCATTGTTTTTTTTTACGGCAAGTCGCGTGCCATTGCAAAGCTTTGGTGGGTTGATATTTCTTAAAAGTATTATTGGTACGCCTATTTTTAGTTGTAGCACGTGTGGTGGAAACCCTGAAGGATCTATGGAATTTAAAAATTCAGATGGATAATTAACCGCTTCATTTGGTTCCAAAACTGTGTCGACTGACTTGTAAAGGACTGCCTGGTCTCGAATCTTGGTCAAAACAATATTGTTGATTTCGTGGACGTCTATATTTTTGGGTGCGAGAATCACTCTTTCACTTAGCCATTTATTATTTTTATAATTTTTTAGAATATTCGGAAATACTTTTTCAATCAATTCATTTTTGGACGTCACTAAATTACAGAAATCAGCAGGTAGTTGTATACGTCCTGAAATTGAGTCTACTTGGGAGCTTTCTGTTTCCAATTGCCAGCAATTGATCTGAAAATGTTTGACCAGAGTCTTGCGAATATACAACATTCTTGGCTTTCCCATCGTCTGTGCATATACAAAGCCGTATGTACTAATAATGACGTCATATGCAAACGCTCTTTTTACAATCAAACAAACATGCATACACACAACTCGTTTTTATATAGATAGATAGATAGATAGATAGAAACAATACAAATTAACTGCGTAAAACTTGCGAATATACAACATTCTTCGCTTTTTTATATAGATAGATAGATAGATAGATAGATACAATACAAATTAACTGCGTAAAACTTGCGAATATACAACATTCTTCGCTGTCCAATTGTCGCTGCATATAAATAGATTGTCAGGTTTACCGACCCTCGAACATGCAACGTACAATTGTCCATGGGAAAAACAATCAGTATTAAGATCTATACCACATTTTTCTAATGATTGACCTTGAGCTTTGTTAATGGTGATTTCAAATGCTAATCGAATTGGGAATTGCAATCTTTTAAATTGAAAAGGCAGATCCGTTGGAATCATGGGAATGCGAGGAATAAGAACAGCCTCACCCTCAAAAGGCCCTGTCAAGATTGTGGCCTCTATTAGGTTTTCCATTGTTTTTTTTTACGGCAAGTCGCGTGCCATTGCAAAGCTTTGGTGGGTTGATATTTCTTAAAAGTATTATTGGTACGCCTATTTTTAGTTGTAGCACGTGTGGTGGAAACCCTGAAAGATCTATGGAATTTAAAAATTCAGATGGATAATTAACCGCTTCATTTGGTTCCAAAACTGTGTCGACTGACTTGTAAAGGACTGCCTGGTCTCGAATCTTGGTCAAAACAATATTGTTGATTTCGTGGACGTCTATATTTTTGGGTGCGAGAATCGCTCTTTCACTTAGCCATTTATTATTTTTATAATTTTTTAGAATATTCGGAAATACTTTTTCAATCAATTCATTTTTGGACGTCACTAAATTACAGAAATCAGCAGGTAGTTGTATACGTCCTGAAATTGAGTCTACTGGGAGCTTTCCGTTTCCAATTGCCAGCAATTGATCTGAAAATTATTGACCAGAGTCATCGTTTTGCAATCGGACACGCATATTTGTAGTTAATTTTAATATTTTTAGGTGTGCCCATAAATTAGAATTTTTCAGGCAAGCATTCATTTCCTTGCTGTTCTTTTGATTCCTCGGCACGCTTTGTTTTCTGACTTTCTCTATCAGCAGCAAGTTTTTTGGCATAGACTCTTTGAGCATCTTCATCGGCTTTTGCCATTGTAAGTTCATCAGTCATTGTAAACTTAAACATTAATAGATTTCTACGTGAACATATGTCTTAAATATCTTGAATGACGTCACCGTCAAAGCAAAAATGACGACAACTAATTTCATGACGTCAGCCGACACAGAAACATGACGTCATATATATATATATATATATATATATATATATATATATATATATATATATATATATAAATATATATATATATATACTAGCTGTTGGGGTGGCGCTTCGCGCCACCCCAACACCTAGTTGGTGGGGGCGCTTCGCGCCCCCCCCAAGCCCCCCCGCGCGTGTAAGTCGTTACGCGCCATATTAGTTACGCGCCATTGTAGTTGTGTCCCTGTGTCCCACCTGTAAATATAGATAGATTTATATATGTGTTTCAAACTACGTAAAAATTGCGAATATACAACATTCTTGGCTTTCCCATTGTCTGTCCATATACAAAGCCGTATGTACTAATAATGACGTCATATGCAAACTCTCTTTTTACAAACAAACAAACATGCATACACACAACTCGTTTTTATATAGATAGATAGATAGATAGATACAATACAAATTAACTACGTAAAACTTGTGAATATACAACAGTCTTCGCTGTCCCATTGTCTGTGCGTATAAATAGATTGTCAGGTTTACCGACCCTCAAAGATGCAACATACAATTGTACATTGGTAAAGCAATCTGTATTAAGATCTATACCGCATTTTTCTAGTGATTGCCCTTGAGCTTTGTTGATGGTGGTTGCAAATGCTAATCGAATTGGGAATTGCAATCTTTTAAATTGAAAAAGCAGATCCGTTGGAATCATGGGAATGCGAGGAATAAGAACAGCCTCACCCTCATAAGGCCCTGTCAAGATTGTGGCATCTATTAGGTTTTCCATTGTTTTTTTTTTACGGCAAGTCGCGTGCCATTGCAAAGCTTTGGTGGGTTGATATTTCTTAAAAGTATTATTGGTACGCCTATTTTTAGTTGTAGCAGGTGTGGTGGACACCCTGAAGGATCTATGGAATTTAAAAATTCAGATGGATAATTAACCGCTTCATTTGGTTCCGAAATACAAATTAACTGCGTAAAACTTGCGAATATACAACATTCTTCGCTGTCCAATTCTCGCTGCATATAAATAGATTGTCAGGTTTACCGACCCTCGAACATGCAACGTACAATTGTCCATGGGAAAAACAATCAGTATTAAGATCAATACCACATTTTTCTAATGATTGACCTTGAGCTTTGTTAATGGTGATTGCAAATGCTAATCGAATTGGGAATTGCAATCTTTTAAATTGAAAAGGCAAATCTGTTGGAATCATGGGAATGCGAGGAATAAGAACAGCCTCACCCTCAAAAGGCCCTGTCAGGATTGTGGCCTCTATTAGGTTTTCCATTGTTTTTTTTACGGCAAGTCGAGTGCCATTGCAAAGCTTTGGTGGGTTTATGTTACGTAACAATATTATTGGTACGCCTATTTTTAGTTGTAGCACGTGTGGTGGAAACCCTGAAAGATCCATGGAATTTAAAAATTCAGATGGATAATTAACCGCTTCATTTGGTTTCAGTCCTTTACTGAATTGTAAAGGACTGCCTGGTCTTGAATCTTGGTCAAAACAATATTGGTTGGAAATTTCGTGGACGTCTATATTTTTGGGTGCGAGAATCGCTCTTTCACTTAGCCATTTATTATTTTTATAATTTTTTAGAATATTCGGAAATACTTTTTCAATCAATTCATTTTTGGACGTCACTAAATTACAGAAATCAGCAGGTAGTTGTATACGTCCTGAAATTGAGTCTACTGGGAGCTTTCCGTTTCCCATTGCCAGCAATTGATCTGAAAATGTTTGACCAGAGTCATCGTTTCGCAATCGGACACGCATATTTGTAGTTAATTTTAATGTTTTTACGTGTGCCCATAAATTAGAATTTTTCAGGCAAGCATTCATTTCGTCTGCAGGAGTTGATCTAGGTATTATAGGTAATGTTTGCCTGAAATCTCCCGCAAGCAATATTAAGGTGCTGCCAAAGGGTTTCGACTTCCCTCGCAAATCTTTCAAGCATTGATCCAGAGCCTCGAGCGATTTTTTGTGTGCCATTGTGCACTCATCCCAAATAATAAGTTTGCATTGCTGCAATACTTTACCCATCCCAGATGATTTGGAAATATTGCACGTGGGAGTTTCTGTAGAATGCAAGTTCAGAGGCAATTTCAAAGCGGAATGAGCAGTTCTTCCACCAGGCAGCAATGTTGCGGCTATTCCGGACGACGCAATTGCCAACGCTATATCATTTTTAGATCGAATTGATGCCAGAATCAGTTTTATCACAAACGTTTTACCAGTACCTCCTGGCGCATCCAAAAAGAAAATTTCTCCAACGTTGTTATCGACACAATGCATTATCGTATCATAAATGTCTTTTTGTTCCGACGTTAACTTGGAAATGTTATTTTGTACATACGACAATAGATCACTCGTACTGTAACTTTGTTCACGATCCAATTCTACACATGTCGAAACAGCAGCGATACGGTTAGGTGAAGGCATTCCCAAACCCTGAAGAGGTTTGTTTGCCATACTTATGCAAAAATCTTCTATAACAACTAAAGTGTAGTTATAAATTTCTGGTGTAAAATCAAAAGTCATGTCTGACGTCTCTAACTGTTTTCGATGAAGTATATCTTCGGACATTTTTGACTTATATTTTTCCCATAAATCTGTAGGAGCTGATGGAGAGCAAGTTGTTAAAATGATGCCAAACAATGCACGAATTTGACTTGGGGTTGACGTTTCGCACGCGTCATTGATGCAGTTATCCCAGTGTTGGTCATTCTCCAATAAATTCAGAGCTTGGCATGCACTACGGTAAGTGTCATGTATAGTACCATTTACAGTCCTCAAATACTCAAAGGATGTCGGACCGGGTACATTCACCAAAAGCAGGCGTAGAAAGAAGCATTCATGTTGATTGGGGTGAACGGTGTAGAGTCTTCCTATCGTGGTATCTTTGAAGATCGTAGGTTGGCCGTCGACTGACTTACCCTGTTTTCGACGTTCAAATACTTTATTTTTAGTATTCCACGTGTAATACGAAGGCACTTCAGTATACAGCAGTTTTTTCGCAAAAGAATCATTTTTGCAAAGCGAAAAAAAAGCTGTTAATGTTGTATCCGGTGGATTCAGGACTCTTTGTTGCACGTTGGTTTCCGTGAAATAAACACGTTGACCATTCTGTAAATGTACCGCTAAGTGAACAACAGCTGGACTACGTTCATGTATCGGAAATGAAAGAATTCGCCAAACAGCTTCATTACTGCTTATGTATCTTCCAGCCTGATATTCTACGATTTCATCGAAATCTTTGATTTCGGACTGCAAGCCAAAAACTGCCATGTCACTGCCTTTGTTGACGTATTTACATATGTATTTGATTGCCTTTACGGAGTTACAGTATTCAACGTTTATGTGTGCATTAAATGTTTTTGATAATAAAGGGGAATATGGAACAACCCACTGGTTATCTACTTCGATGGTGGTACCGTTACGCTTCTTTATTATTGCTGTTTTACCGCCATCTTCAGTAGATCTTCTTCTATATTGTGGGTAACCATCATTGCCAGTAATTGTTTTGGGTACTAAAAGTCGAGGATATTGCTTTGTGCACCTTCCTTTGGCCATGCATGGTGAATTTTCGTTCAGTGCACCGCAAGGTCCATGTATCATATTTTTTACAATAATATCATGTAACCCCTTATCGACATTTTTATCAGGTATTTCAGCGGAAATCACATCATCAATTTCGTTTGAAGTAATTTTTTTATGTAGCCAGATTAGTATATGTGTGTGTGGCAAACCTCGTTTTTGCCATTCCACTGAGTACATCCAGCATCGCACTGACCCAAACACTTCATGTTTTACAAGGTAGTTAATCAGTGATTTCAACTTTTGCCGGAAGACACGTGCCGTAATGTCATGCCTATGAACCGCCGATTGTCCTTGAAGTAAAAGCTGCAGTATCTCGTCCCAAGATTGATTACATGTAAATGTAATAAATAAATCTGGACGACCATAGAGACGAACATACGCAATAGCATCTTGAGCATATTCATGCATATGACGGGGACTGCCAACATATGACGAAGGTAAAATTGTTAATCTTCCAACGTTTGTGGTATTACCGTCATTTATAACTGCATCTCGCAAATGAATGTATTGTTCAGAGCGGAGCTTGGTCTGATTCAGGCGGATATATAGCAAACGTTCTGATTCAATTTTAGCATACATATCAACCATAAATTGGTGAAACAATTCACGGCATTTTAAAATATAATTTTCTTCATCCTGCCGAATCATTAGTCTATAGGAATAATAATGCATTGCACTGCATTTCTTATTCATTTCTTTGTTAGTGGCTGGATTCATCAATTTAATATTAAAGTGATAGCCGTCGGCTCCATCCCAAAAAATGATAGGATATTTTAGGGCATCGTAGCATCGATGAGTTTCAGCAATTCTTAACAACTGAGCGTTTTCGCGCTTATGTAGAATAATATCTCGAGGTAAAAACTGATCACCGACCATAACGATTGCCACTTCGTCGATAGTCGGAGCATTGTATCTACGCACATGTTGGCCAGGAGGCGTTTTGTCAGCGGAAATAACAATTTTATGAGTATCAGTAGGCATCAAATCGATGGCTGTTTTGAACAGACGCACTAACTTATTATTTTCGTGGAAAAGATGTTGCAATTGGGAAACGATTGTCCTTTCAACGTTGGGAGAAATTTCGCAACGTGCATTCAATTCAGAATTTCTATCACTGATGAAGTACAATTGTAAAAATTTATGATTCTTGCCTGAGAATGGTAGAAGGGACCCAGCTTTATGATAAATTTGCCCTTTTACTTTGAAAGTAGACATAAATTGATCTGGATTTTCGATTTGGGCTCCAAACGACGTCATTTGGAAACATGAGTTGTATTGTCTGATTTTTGACAAAAAACCCTTAGATTCTGACGTAGTTCCAGTAAGGAAAGTCTTCAATGGCTCTGGTGGTGCAGCCAATAGAGGAAGTTTAACTTTTTCCTGAGGCGCAACACATTCCCATTGTTTCACCATTGAATTTCAAGGCCTTGCAATAGGGACAAATTTTAGACATTGTCCCGATTTGAACACATCTACTCAAGCTATAATCATCGACTGGGTTGTACCTGAATGCCAGGCGATAACTTTCAGATTGCTCTGATTCCTCGGCACGCTTTCTTTTCTTACTTTCTCTATCAGCAGCAAGCCTGTTTCCCTGCTGGTCTTTTGATTCCTCGGCACGCCTTCTTTTTTCACTTTCTCTTTTAGCAGCAAGTCTGCTTCTGCGTTGCTCTAGTAGTTCCTCGGCACTCCTTCTTTTTTCACTTTCTCTTTTAGCAGCAAGTCTGCTTCTGCGTTGCTCTGGTAGTTCCTCGGCATGCTTTCTGTTCTTTCTTTCTCTATCAGCCTCAAGCCTGTTTCCCTGCTGGTCTTTTGATTCCTCGGCACGCCTTCTTTTTTCACTTTCTCTTTTAGCAGCAAGTCTGCTTCTGCGTTGCTCTAGTAGTTCCTCGGCACGCCTTCTTTTTTCACTTTCTCTTTTAGCAGCAAGTCTGCTTTCGCGTTGCTCTGGTAGTTCCTCGGCACGCTTTCTTTTCTGACTTTCTCTATCAGCAGCAAGTTTTTTGGCATAGACTCTTTGAGCATCTTCATCAGTCATTATAAACTTAAGCATTAATAGAATTCTACGCGAACATACGTCTTATATAACTTGAATGACGTCACGCCTTCAAAGCAAAAATGATGGCAACTAATTTCATGACGTCAGCCGAAACATGACGGCGAACATATGTCTTATATAACTTGAATGACGTCACCTTCAAAGCAAAAATGATGGCAACTAATTTCATGACGTCAGCCGAAACATGACGTCACCTGATCCATCCACAGATCCACACACAGACAACTTATTTTTATATATATAGATATATATATATATATGTGTGTGTATATATTATATATGTTTTTAACTACGTAAAACTTGCGAATATCGGCGTCCCCGTTGTAGTTGTGTCATTTATATTCCCTGTGTCCCGGTCGTCATCCCGGTATACATTCGTTTTTGAATTGGTATATGATGAAATTAATTTTTAATTTTTTCCCTTTTTTTCCTTTTAGTTTTTTTTTATTGGTTTTGACCTTTTTTAGGTTTTTTAGTTTTTTTCTTTTTTCTTTTTATTTTTTTTTGAAGTTTTTATCTTTTTAGTTTTTTTATTTTTATTTATATTTTTTTAGTTTTCTTTTTCTCCTTTATTTTTCAGTTTTTTTTCCTTTTTTTAGTTTTTTTTCTTTTTAGTTCTTTTAGTTTTTACCTTTTTTAGTTTTTTTTAGTTTTTTAGATGAAAATTTTTTTAGTTTTATTCCTTTTTTTCTTTTCAGGTTTTTTATTGGTTTTTACCTTTTTTTTACCTTTTTTAGTTTTTTTTCGTTTTTTCTTTTTACTTTTTTTTTAGTTTTTATCTTTTTTATTTTTTTTTATTTTTATTCTTAATTTTTTTTTATTAGTTTTTAGTTTTTTTTGTAGTTTTTGCCTTTTTTAGTTTTTTCAGTTTTTTTTTTAGTTTTTAGATTTTTACCTTTTTTAGCCTAACCAGGATTTGAACCTGGGACCTTCATTCTCCGTTCTGACACCCTCTCTCACCAAGTGACTACTCCAGCATGTTCATTTTGGTGTTTTAAATGGTATATTATTAACCAAATTAATGTGTTTTACAATATACTAAGCATCGTCATAACAAAAATGACGACAACTAATTTCCTGACGTCAGTCAACACAGAAATTAAGTTCTGAAATTAAGTCATGAAATTAGTTGCCGTCATTTTTGCTTTGACGGTGACGTCATTCAAGTTATATAAGACATATGTTCACGTAGAAATCTATTAATGTTTAAGTTTACAATGACTGATGAAGATGCTCAAAGAGTCTATGCCAAAAAACTTGCTGCTGATAGAGAAAGTCAGAAAAGAAAGCGTGCCGAGGAACTATCAGCAGCAAGTTTTTTGGCATAGACTCTTTGAGCATCTTCATCAGTCATTGTAAACTTAAACATTAATAGATTTCTACGTGAACATATGTCTTATATAACTTGAATGACGTCACCGTCAAAGCAAAAATGACGACAACTAATTTCATGACGTCAGCCGACACAGAAACATGACGTCACCTGACAACTAATTTTATGACGTCAGCCGACACAGAAACAAGGACGTCACCTGATCCACAGATCCACAGACAGACAACTTATTTTTATATATATATATATATATATATATATATATATATATATATATATATATATGTGTGTGTGTGTGTGTGGGCTCCACAAAAATTCCAATCAGCCCCCGAACCTAATCGATCCGTCCCTGGTCATTATTTGTTAATTTAAATTTTACGTTTTCTCTTCTTAATATAAATCAGAGTAAAAAAGGGAACAAAAAGAAAGAATGAAGAGGAAAAAAAGAAAAAAGAAAACACTCTTAGAAAATATATTTTTTCTAATAACATAATATAAAAAGTAATAAAAGTAAGATATAAATAATAACAAACAAATAATATACTGGTATGTGGACACCGAATCT
>NW_027062977.1:0-58690 GCF_032884065.1 Artemia franciscana
AATTTTTTTCTAATTATTTAAGAATAACCCCTTAATCACAAGGCTGTTTAATTAGAATAAATAGCTCTTTTGAAAGTACTGTAAAAACTTTAGCGTAAAGAATGAGGTATTGAAGAGCGGGTGAACCCCCTCATATACGTCACAATTTCTGTTCGTTCTTAGTTTTAATGTTGCTCCTTACTTTCAGTTGAAAAAACTTGTTTTTTATTTAATTTCTGATCGTTTTTTAAATAATGATGGGAAATCTAGCACCCCTTCATGTAAAACCTCTTCCCCCATGAAAAATTCCTCCATGGAAAGATCTTCCCACGTAACCCCCCCCCACCCACCAGAAAAAATCTCCCTTGAAAACGACTGTATACTTCCCAATAACCAATACTATATGTGAGCAATTGGCAAAGTTCGTAACTTGAAGCCCATCTTCTGGGGACTGTGGGGGATTAAGTCATCCTCAGAGACATCAACTATGCGAACAAAATGGCTATCTCAAAATTTAGATCTAGTGACTTTGGAAAAAAATGAGCGTGTGAGGAGGCCTAGTTGCCCTCCATTTTTTCTGGTCACTTAAAAAGGGCACTAGAACTTTTAGTTTCCGCTCGAATGAGCCCTCTTACGATAGTCTAGGACCAATGACCCCTGAAAAAAAATAATAAAACAGGCATCCACGATCTTTCTTTTGGCAAAACAAAAATCCATAATTTTGCAGACAGGAGCTTGAAACCTCTATAGTACTGTTCTCTAATACGCCGAATCTGATGGTGTGATTTTCATTAAAATTATATGACTGTAAGGGGGTCCTTCTCTTTTTTTTTATGAAATAAAGCAAATTTTCTCAGGCTTATAAAATTTGATGGATAAGAATAAACTAGATGAAACTTATATAATTAAAATCAGCATAAAAATCTGATACTTTTGATTGTTTTGATTCTTTTTGAGTCTGTTGATTCTTTTGTTTTTCTTTAAATACAAATTTTCAAAACAAGTGCTTCCCTTTTATTACAGTATTAGTGCCACTTATAGATTTACAAGTAGCTGGCATTTTAGAGGGTTCTTACATAGATTTAGGTCCTCCCTACTCCTAGTCGTAAATAGGGCAGGAGTGGTTGACCTCCACATCGGATTATCCTGAGCAAGAGACCACAGTTAATTAAGCGATGATCTTATAATTCTTACCTCATCTTCTAGAGAACGATCAATAGTGGTCTGTTGTCTTACCACTCAGTTTGAGGCCCAGAAGAGTCCAGCACCAAACTTCATTGGGAAGTCGCCCTTGCTTCATACGAGTCACTTGATCCCGGTATCGGCACCTTCTAAGTCGCACTTTGTCGGCTATTTGAGGTTGCTCGGTGAGGAACATAATCTTAGTACTAGTTACTCTATCAACACAACTGGTCACAAGCATTCTTCCCCGGCAATTGTTCCAAAATCCTAGTAATCTTTTATGTACAGATCTAGAAAGACTTCAATTTTCGTGTACTAGTGTCAATACAGAGATTCTATTGCTGTTGAATAAGCGCAGCTTCAACTTCAGAGAATACTTGCTAGACCTCAAAATACTATTTAATTAGGAGAATGCTGAACTTGAATGCGCAATTCAAAGGATCATTTCCCTGTCGCAACTGCCGTTTTGAGTTATTGTACTACCTACACTAGATACTTGAATTTACTGACTTCTTCTGTTTCGAGTTCCCCGAATTTAAGACCTGTTGGTAGCAAAGTGATAACGCCATTTGACATTACCTTGGATTTGCTCACATTGATCTGCAGGCCAGTTTGAGAGGCTCTTGAAGCTAGCTCCTCAGTCTTCCGTTGCATATTTTTAAGTCATCCATAAGTTCACTTCTGCTCTATTTGGCCGAGACACGGTCCCTTGAATCTATTATCCTGAGTACGAAAGAAGGCTGTCAGATGAAAAAACCAGAATCGAGGAAAACCGAAGATTTGATTTTATTAGTAACAAAAGCAACTGCCCCTGCCCCTGTTCATCAAGCACCATTCTCAACTGAGGTTGCCGAGTGAGCCCTCGGATGATTTTGGCATCTCTGTATTCCACCGGTAGCTCCTAGTCGAATTACCCCATATTGCATGGTTGGTGGCGTCCGAGGGGCAGGTCTTGGACGAGGTGGAAGGGCAGTTTAAATAACTTCCTTAAAATGACATACATTATCGTTAACAAGCCTCTCCCCCTCCGCTCATGGTTGCAGATCGGTACGGCTAAAGGACTAAGCTTGCGGCACACTCTACACCATTTACCATGGAGCAGGAGTCAAGTCAAGTAAAAGCGCAAGAAAAGTCAATGTATCTAACTTGAAAACCAAATCTCTTGAAAGTGACTCTCGGATAAAGAGAAGTGTAAAGTGACTAGGAGAAAAAGCTTGCATAGATAGGTTCTAAAACCATACTGGCTACACGTGTCGTGAAAATTATTCTTGTTTGGTTTGTCATTTTCGTTCTCTTTATTTTATTTATTTTTTGCACGAAAAAGTAGCCAACGTTTTTCAATTTCTCTGCTGGCTGATTAATCTGCTGTTCTGGTGCAAATATTTTACTTAACGAAAATGCGTCTTGATTCAGAACAAAATGCCACGAAAGCAAATTGCCCTGTATCTCTGAAGATCGTAAATCTGCTTTAAATCGTATAAATCCTGGATGATTGTTAAGGAAATATTTGATGATAATCATTTAGATGTAAATCCACTTATTTAAATGGCGCAAAATTTTGACAATCAAACTTTTTTTTTCTGCTTTTTTCATCGTTCTCCTATTTCTTGTTACAATTTTTTACAATGATTTACAATTGTAACGCTTCGTTTTACAGGCGACTTTAATGAACAACTTCGCGACTTGGATCACTCTCTTAAGAAGTGTGAAGATCATCTTTCCCCTCACGATGCGTTGGGCGATACTGGACGAGATCCTAAAATACTTGAGTGCATGAAAGCAATTCTAAAGGAAATTATAGCTCTCGATCAGAGGCTTGTCGCACTAGATGGAACAACACAAGCTCTTGTAGATGGTGCATATAAACATGGATCAAACGCCTGTCATATTGCAGACCAAGGTGAAGCTATTAGGGGACGATATGCAGACCTGCACCAGCAGCTTGAAGAAAGATGTGCTGCTTTGCAAGTGGCATTTGGAGCTGCAGCTCAATTTTCGGTCAGTTTCTATTTTAGTAAAATAATTGAAAGTATATCATTCCTAAGTAGAGGTGTCATTTGAGGTTCTCAGGCTGAGACTATACTCAGTCTTAATAGAAAAAGAAGGTTTTTATTCTTGTCGTAGTAAGTGCTCCACTGACCCTCAGGGGTGTTCATTCACTAAATTATTGGGGGAGGGGTATATGTTTTTCAAAATTGAGACAAGGGATTTTTTTTTCAATGTAAATACCAAAAAAGATGTTTTTTATATACCTAAAAATATATAACGTATCCTTGTGGAACTGTGCTTGGACGCAGTTAAACTGGACTAGACTTGGAAAATACAATAATACAAATTTTTTATACTTAGTGAAGGAAGAATTTTGTCATCATACTGTTTTAGTTCAGAAGAGGGAATTATTATTATAATTGTTGTTATCATTGGATGAGCTTAAATAATTATTGAAGCTCTTGCTACAAAGGCACATTGCATCCACTTCCAAACACAGGGGGCTATTTGGACCTTTTCGAGCTTGGTAATTGAAATAGGACTCGTCTATCTGTTTTTCCTTGGCATAGAAACCTTCCGTGGTAGTGCCAAGGTATCCACCATTGTTTTCTTGAAGTTGAGAACCCTACTCACCAGCTTCAGACCGGCTTGGGCAGGAAAGATTGAAGGGGAGAGCCAGCGGTCAGTGGCTGTAGTGCTTGATCCTCAGAACTGGTTCTAATAAGAGAACCTCTTTTCCCCACCTTGGATTGTTCTTCAAGGTATATTTTCTTATGCCACAGTCAGCCCTTCAGGTCTCGAGGAGGATTGACCGCTTGGGCAGCAATTACTGACCTCAATCTGTCCAGTCTCGGCAGGGTATCCCAAAGAATACTCCGCCTTAGGGTCAAGGCGCTGGCAAAAACGGCCAGTGGCTACACGTTGACTGATATTAGCAGTAGTAGGTTTTTATTTGTTCCTACTACTCCAGGGTCACACGAGAATGTTGGTTACCGCCCTCCCACCAAGGGGTTGATAAATTGATTCCTCCCATAAAGGTTGAAAAATTGATCTGTTTTTGCAGCTAGTTGAGAAGGGAATGTTATACTAAGATTACCATTTTTGTATTCGCTTTCAGTTTAATTACACCCCCCCTCCTATTGCATGGACGTAGTCCTTTATCGAATGTTAAGTTCGCTAGGTTTTCTTCCTTTTTTCCTCATTTATGAGTCTAAGTAAATATTTTGCTGTTGCATTGTTTATTTCATAAGATGGAATAAACTAGACTGTAACCTAAAAAATGGACAAAGAGACAACATATCCCTCGTAACCTTCGGTAAAAATATTTATTCTAAAAAAATCATCATCTACACATGTTTTTTTATTATGTTTGTTGTTTCTCAGAGCCAACCCTCAAACCATCCCTGGGGGGGGGGGGGAGGAGTCTCATCCCTCACTAAAATATCTTGAAAGAATGCCACACCAACTCATTCTTGAGAGTGATATGTAGTGGTGAGGTTTTAAAAGTACCGCTTTTCATTACAGACGGAAACGATAAAGGGGATGCTTTCGATAATACAAACGAATAATATTAGAAAGTCTTACACAACAATTATGAACACTGAAACTAGAAAAGTATATTAACATGACAAAAAATAAAATTTATGTGTGTTAAGCGTCTTAGAAGAAAAAAAAAAGTGAAAACATTTTATAGCTATTAGTGTAATGAAAGTATTGTAATTTCAAGAACAGTAAAATGCACAAAAACAAATAAATACAAGTATATAGTATTTTATGAAAATTCAAGTTATTTACCGAAAGTTATTAGCTGAAATTTAAAAGAAAAAAAAATACAAAAAAATGCAAGTTCGTAGCATTTATGAAACTTCTGAGTTACCTACCGAAAGCTATTCATCCTGTGAAATTTCTTCAATAATAATAAAAATGTATGGCTGACTGTACTGTATCTTTTGTCTAATTTACTTTTTTCGATGTTTGCAATTTGTTGTCTTTTTTTTTAACCGCGGTGCATGTAAACTAGGTACTGGAATATTTGTCAACAGTATCAAAACAACCCCGTTTTGTTCTGCTGATGTTCTGCTGATCCTCCCTGTTATAAAAAACCTAACAAATGGTTTTGACAATTATCTCAGACACCTCCTGTAGGTGTGACCGCGAAGATTCCAGATGTTTATTTGAACTTTCCATCTAAGATGAAATAAAAATGCAAAGCCAATAGAAGATAAATAAAAGGCTGGTCTCATGTAGCTTTTTACGGTGTGGATATACCAAATCGTTGTTGATTTGCAAAGAACGGTGCCGATTTAAGCTTGAAAAATTTTCAGATATTCATTGTCAGTTTACAAAAACAGTGTCAAATTTCATCATGATTATAAAAAAAAGTCTTCAATCCTCAGCAGCAAAAATCCCTCTCTTCAGCAGAAAAATCAAAGAATTAAATAATAATAGTAATCAAACAGTTAATAATCAAAGAACTTCATAATTTAATAAGGAAAAAGCTTAAAATTTAATGAAATTTTCTAAATGAAATAAAAAATTAAAAAGAATAAAAATTTCAATCATGTCAATCAACTTAACTAAATAGTAAGTTGAGATCAATCATCCAACTAAGATAACCTACAGTTGACTATTGATGTCCATGATGTTTAGATTTGAATATCTCGCGAAAAGGCATTATTTATGTACTACTATCGTTTGCCCACTGAGCTGGTGAATTCTGTTCCTGAAAAAGTTACGTGTGTCGGGCCCTTAAGGAAAGTTTAAAAGAACCCTGAAAAGAGAGAGTTGAGCATCATGTCTCTACTGATTTAAAACGAAAGCAGCTTTAGAAAGTTTAAGTGGTCTTCAGAATCTTTGCTGCGGTTTGCAAAAACCAATTTTATCACTGAAGACAGCCTTGTTTTTGTTCTGGTTGTATGTCTGTGTTGCACAACGTGGCAAAATTGGTGTAAACGGCCCAGTGCTTTTTTTTTTGCTTTATCAAGAAGGCATTGGGCTACCGGAAATGATACCACCAGTATCTGTTGCCGGGAACCCCTTTTGTGAGTCTTCAAGGAAAACAGCCTTTTGTTTACGAAAAAAATGTGATACTTATTAATTGTTTTATAGGAGGTGCTCAAATCTGTCACAGCTGATCTATCTTCATTGGAGCAAGAATTTGACAGTATGGAAGCACCGGCTCGGTTGTTGCCAGTTGTTCAAACACAGCTGGATCAGGTGGCTGACTTTTTCGCTCGGTTGCAGCAGTACCATGACCATCTTGAGGAGACTCGCAGCGCAAGTGAGAAACTGACAAAACAGGGGAGAGATATTCAATCAAGTACAGATCAGATTACGAATATGGAAAAGCATATACTCAAGCTGGAAGAGAGATCGAAAGCTCGTAATGATGAATTGGAAAGAGTTCTCGGGAAATTGGAAAGTTTCTATGGACTGTTGGATAAGGTTTTGATCAATATTGAAGAGTCTTCCAATGAAGAGGTGAAGTTTAAAGCTGTTTAAAGCTGATCAGGCAGCAACAAGCTGAGTTCAAGGTATGAACAGATGTTCTTATTTAATGATTTTCCCTTGTTTTTTTCTCATTTTAGTTTTTTGGTGTATTGCAATGAAAAGATGACAAAAGTGAAAAATTGTGAGTGGGAAGTTGGAAATTGTAAGCCGGTAAGTGGAAAAAATAACAAAAGTGGGAAATTGTAGATGGGAAAGTGGAAAAGATAACTGAAGTGGGAATTTGGGCATTGACTTGAAATTTTGGATTTTTTTG
Organism: Artemia franciscana; assembly: GCF_032884065.1. NCBI lineage: Eukaryota > Metazoa > Arthropoda > Branchiopoda > Anostraca > Artemiidae > Artemia > Artemia franciscana. The sequence continues at coordinate 6,914 of NW_027062977.1, forward strand.
TCGTCTTTTGGCATCCAGAGAGAATGGGGGAGGGGGGGGGGATGAATTATTGCTTGTAATGGATAATATCCGATTTAGAGGGACTGTTGGCTACTTTGAAGTCTGAGATCGTAACCCGTATAAATTTTTTCAAATGCTCACCGAAGAGTCTAGGGGAATACCTGTTGATAAATGTGTGAACTGAATGAGAAATCATTCGGCCAAAATATTTGACAAGTTCGGCTAGATATTATTTATATCTTGGGAACATATCGAGGAGGGATGAACAGATTTTTTTATTTCATGCTTTTACCGTTATTCTGTTATTATTCTTCTTATTTCTTTCCTGTATCACAATGGATAAATATTAAAAAAACGTGAGAAATTTTAAGCTAGTTATTAAGTCATGAAAAAAAGACAGTTCCTCTAAGATTTCACCCAATTTAAGTTAATCGATTGGAAACGCTCGTAGAGGAATATAAAATACATTTTGCATATTTATATATATGTTATATGTGATGTTATGTACGGTGTACGTGATATAATAACGCATATACATTGTTACATTGATGATGAATTGAGAAAAGTTGAAAAAAATTTATTTTTTCAAATTTTGAATTTTAAATTAATTTTGTCCATGGTTTTTATTAGAAAAAAACTATAACCTGTGGGTGATCTATTGATAGCCAATTATTCACATTTTGAAAGTATAACTGATCTAGTATGAATTTCGTCTTTTTTCGTATAAGTTTACATTAAAATTATCTCACCAAATATTTCGAGCGAGATTGGAGAAGGGGAGCAATCGATTTGACCGACCAAAATCGATTTCTCAGTTGAAATCAAAACAGTTGTATTAAAAATACGGTAAAATTTATATTGATCATAAAGTTTAGTTTAGTATTTCAAAAAAGGTAAAGTTCAAAATAAAATATATATCTTGAAGGTTTTGCTTCAAGCTTCAATCGAATCTTCAATCAAACCCTTCAATCTCGATTGAAGCTAATCTAACACACTGTGTCTGGTCAAAATGATTGAGTCATTCAAACTTTCTATCAGTCACAGTCAACGCTTGACCCAAGCGTCAAATAGGTTCATAGACTTGAGTCTATCCATTGACGGAAGCTTTTGGTCAAAATGATTGACCCTCTCAAACCTCCTTTAGACGTTTCCCTAGAGTATAATCTAAACTTAATCAAAAATAGTAAAATTCTCTCATTTCCAAGAAACCTTTTTATTTTGTTGTTATAATAATGAGGGAGGAGAGGGGAAAGCAAAGTAAGCACGATCCCTGTCTCATTAACCGTTTTTTTTAGCACAGAGGTTCTTGCAAAAATATTTGCTTTGTCTTTTCATCGCGCTTCTTCTCCACTAGACGAAAATTTACCCTCGTTATTTGGTTTCTTGTAGGTTTTTTTTTTTTTTTTTTTTTTTTTTTTTTTTTTTTTTTTTTTGTAAAAACGTACGCTAGAAATTCCAAAATATAATTCGGTCGATATATAAACTGTATCTCTTAATGATGGCTAACTCCTTAAGTTGATAAATTAAAGCCGCTTGAGCTCAAAGACAATAACATATCAAAAACATATACAGGGAATATAAATCTTGAATTGGTAGAAGTATCCTTATTTACACGATTTAAAGAATAATTTTTTCTTTATAATTTTAAATAATATTTTAGTTCTGTGAGAAGCTGAGAAACTCATTGGAAGAAACCGTCCTGGAAGCCAACACTGGTCAGGGATTAGTTCAATCTGCAGCACCAGGCGTAACCACTACTAAGTTGGAAGGTGATATAGAGAATATTAATGAGAAATGGAACACATAAAAGGCTAAGGTGAATTCATCTTTCTTCAGGATTGTTACTTGGAAGCGGGAAGCTTTCCCTTTCTAGTTTTTTAAGCCTCCGCCCTAGATTTTGAAAAATACCATTTTTCAGGCCGCTCAAAGCTAAAACCCAGATTTGCCCCTCCCATATCTCGGTTTGCCCCCTAGAACCCAGTTTATCCCCCCCCTTCTAAAATTCAGTTTTTTGAAAATCTTATCAAAACTAAGATAAGCTTGCATAACTTAAGTATCTGCAGAAACAGGTATATCTTTACCTTGTTGGTACTGTTTGGTTCATTTTTTGTCCTGTTCACTTGATTTGGAAAAATTTACTCCAACTTTGCCTCCCTTCCTAAAGATTTTGACAAGGTTACGCCATTGTATTCGTATAATTAAAACCTGGTCAATTTCAATGAAGCCCCAAATAAGGGATTAAATCAATTAATTATTATTTGACTCGCAATCTTTGCACATATGAAAAATTAGAAGTCCAAATCTCCTTGTCCAAATTAAGTCCCAAAAAAGTCCAAACTAGTTGCCATCTGAGGTGAGAAGACAGCTCGCACATCTCGAGCAACACTTTGGGCAACTCCGTATCCAAACATCATCCTGTCTTCTGTTTGTGCTTGAAATATTATATTATACGTATCTGAAAACATAATAGATTAGGAAGGAGGGTTTCTTTCTTTTATTTTATAGCGTTTATGATTTTTATCTTTTTAAGTTTATAATTTTTTTCTATCATTTTATCAGTATTATTAAAGCTTTACCGGTTCTCAATACTTTCATTTAATTTAATTATAAATTTATTCAATCTAAATTCGTTTTCATTTCACTATTTCTTATATTTTTACAAATATGGGAAAAGTTATATGGAAGTACTTTTTTATTAAATGGTTGGCTTGGACTCTTTCCTAGGAAGTCCATCGTCCCTTAAAAATTTTCCTTCCTTTATTTATTGTGCTTGTTAATTTACTGCTAAAATAAATCAATCTTAATGAAATTTCATTTTATTGTGTTTTTGCATCAATCTTTTTCTGAGTATCCCCCCTTCCTCTGGCCTTCTGTATGTAACTCGATATAATTAAGCTTTAAGGCCGAGGGTTCTCAAAGAAACCATTCAATTATAGGTTCTCAAATTTGATTAAATATTAGTTCTTTGTGTCATTTCATGTTGGGGCACGAATTTGAGCATTCTTGCTCTTGGATCGTATATCCTGAAGTAATTTATACTAGATTGTTTTTGTGTTTATCGCTAGATGCTCGCTAGCGTATTTGTTACATCGTCTGCCGCGTAGTAGGTTTTTTTTTTTTCTTAACGTATTGTTTTTGGAGTAGGAAATACTGGAAAGTAGTATTATCTAATAAACATGGGCAGGGGGGAGATTGTGGGGGGAAGGAGGGTGCATTGGCGGTAAAGTGATAAAGAGTACCATATGTTATACCTAAAACATGCCAAATAATTGCTAGGGATTCCCGAGTAACGCCGGCTAGTTCGTTGTATTTCAGATTTAAGTATTCTATGTGTTTTTTTGTGTGTATTTTTTATGCCTCTCATCCGACAAGCTTTGTTGCTGGTATGTTTAAGAAACTACAACCGGAACTATAACTAAGAAAAATAGATTTTATTCTTTTCACTTAGCTTTGGATGTTGCTTGCTGCGATTATCTCAAACCTGTTTTTTTGGAACTTAGTCCATTATAATGCAGGACCGTCTGATTTTTAAACAATTTTTCTTTTTAGTTGTTCGAACGAGAGAGAAAATTGGATGAAGGTCTCCTTCAATCTGGTAAGTTCAAGGAAGCTTTAGACAGTCTTGCCAAATGGCTATCTGACACCGAAGAAATAGTCACTAATAAAAAACCCCATCAGCTGATTACAAAGTTGTCAAAGCACATCTTCTAGATCAGAAATTTTTAATGAAATGTTTATTCAATCGGCAACACAGCATGTCCGCTCTTTTGGATATGGGTCACGACCTAGCCTCGAAACTTGAACCAAAAGAGAAAAAAAGATTTGGAAGAAAGGATGCAAGAGCAAGTAGCCAGATTTGACGTTTTGAGCCAAATGGCTGATGAAAGAATGCAGGCCCTAAACACTGCTATGAGTGTGGCTAAGTAATTCTTGGTAAGTTTTTTTTTCATGCTTTTCTTCATATTCTGTAGACAGTATGCTATGTCAGGTCTTTTGGATATGGTTCACAAATTGGCGTCGACAGATCCCCCCCCCCAAAAAAAAGAAGAAGACGAAAAGAGGGAAGAGTTAGTAGCTATGTTTAATCTTTTTAGCTAGATTATAACAGGATCCAGATGAGTAAATTCAAGTTATTTATTCAAATCGAATGGAAGGGTAGCCCTCTCCATGCAACAATGAAAGGGCAACTGCATAAAAACACCAGAAATTGAATGGCCCTTTTTTATTTTAGTTTTTTTTAAAGGTTGGTTTTGTTTTTAATTTATCCTAAGGACATCTCTACAGCCACTCTTACAGCCACAGTGTGATCTACATTTTTGGACTTGTTAATCTTAATTATTTAGAGCAATGGTACCCAAATGATTTTTGGCTCTACCCAATCTATGCATTTCGAAAATCCTGATGCCTTTGTTGGGACAAATTTTTTTTTATTATTCAAAATTTTACATCTTTTCACCTGAAGGAAGGTTAAAACGTCATTAACTTGGTATATTTTTTCAGGTCTTCGTCGAGACGTACTAATGGCTTATTATTTTGTACCAATGAAAAATATTGTCTGAATACAATACTTTTACTCAATGTATGATGTCATTGCAATACTGTCATATATCTTTCTGTTTTTTAAATGAATATGAATGTAACGTCAATTACATGAAAATGTGACTTTCAGAATTAATGGTATAAAGTATAGTCATCCGAAGGGTGCACGGGATCGCTATGTGGTTGTTTTCAGAATTAGGGCTGTAAAGTATAGTCTGCCGAAGGGTGCATGTCCTGCCCATGATTCAGCTATATAGTTGGGTGTTTTTCAGTTATATCATTGGGGGGATAGGGGTTGGGAGTAAAGTTTAGCAACACTGCATAAAAATGTGTTAGGTACAATTTTTCTGCATAGGTTAAAAAACCTATATCTAATTGAACAAAATCATGTAAAACTAAACCCTCACACCTTGTTACCAAAGAGGAATTGAGAAGAACTATATGTATCAATGAATAGCTAAAATTCTAAGCTATGCTTCAATATTTGCATTATTAGAATTATTTAGGATCCAACACTTGAAATTATTAGTTTATTGACTTATCTAGAAAGACCTCTTTTTGGAAATACCTATTATCCTATTTTGACATATATATCCTTTCATTCTTTCAGTTTTATTGACATTAATACAAAGCTGAATTTCTTCTAATTCTAAAAACGTAACTTTTATTGCTTGATATTTATTCTATAAGCCACAAATATTGAATATAACTTATTTTTTTAATTTGCTGGTCGAAACAGAGACCATATTTTTAATTCCTGCTGACAAATTATTGGTGAAAATTTCACCTAGAAGGAGGGACTCTTGTTACTACCCTGTACTCTAGTATGGGTTATGCCTGTGCCCTACGTTTGGAATCGCAGCCCTACGTTGGAGCATGTAGCACATTTTTAGTGAATACTGAAATGTATGTTGACATGCCACCAACTGCATCGTATTAGTAACCATAGTCCTCTATAGGCTAGAATTTTCTTTTTGAAGCTAATTTTCTATTGAAAAATTACTTCAAATCTCTAGTTGCAATTGTGTCCCTTAGAGTTTGGTTATTTTCTTTTGTCTTATTAAAAAAAAATATATATATAAAAAAGCCCCTCCCCGCTAGATTAAAAGAAAAATACCTTATTTTTATCTTTGTTAAAAAAATTGAAAAAGCCTCCGTTCCCCCAATTGTTTGAAAGTGGACTAACTATTAATTGGGATAAAGGGTGGAGTTAAATCAAAAGACACTGTTTGGATCCAGGCTATCCAAAAAACAATGTCTGCAACATTTAGGGGGATGAAGCAGAGACTTTTGTTTAGAGTAAGAGAGATGCCTGAGGGAGGGGCAAGGGGACTTGAAATTATGTGTTAAGAGAGGGATTAAATAAATTTAATTGTCAACTGGAACGTTTTTGTTTCGACGCAGTTAAGTGTCACAAAATTCATTGGAAACAAGAATCTTATTTATTTTCCTTTGCTGATGCATATCTGACTAACTCAAGACTTTCGTATTACATCCACCATTTTAAATTGTCAGTAGACTTCTGACCTTTGCTTAGCTTCAGTTTCTTGTTATTGGTTTCTTACTATAAAAAATAACCCTCCTCTCCCTCATCCTCCTCACAATCCTTAGTAAGGATTCCTTACCCTCCCTCCCCTCTTCCCTTTTTCATGTCTTGAAATAATCTATCTACCAGGATCAACTATCTCCTTTTATGGAATAGTTGGACAAAAATGGGAAGAAAATTAGGGATATGGACAAAAATAATATAATAAACAATATGTAATATAAAAGGTAATTTAAAAACTTACTTCATCCTCCTCTGCCTCTTTTCTGCGTCATAGAGTAAGTTATTTCAATCCCTTCCAGGATCAATTATCTCCTATAATGAAATGGTTGGATAAAAATGAGAAGAAAATTAGGGATATGGAAGTGGTACCTACCGATGAAGTCAAAAGTTTCAAACGCGACTTAGGAACACGATCTATTGCATGAAGAGATCGTGGCAAAAAGATCGGGCTTTGCGACACTTTCAGATACTGCTTCCGCTCTTATGATCCTTGTTGGTGAAAAAGAGGCCTGTGGTTTGGCAGATAAAGTGGTCTACATCACTGACCGCTATGTGGGTTAGTATGTTTTAGTATTAATAAGAACATATATATATATATATATATATATATATATATATATATATATATATATATATATATATATATATATATATATATATACATATTGGAATTTGGAAAATATATTGGAAAATTCTTACTTTGGAATTTGCTTTTCTAAGAAGTCTGAGGAGTCGTCCGATTTCGTTTTTTCAAGGAACTTTCTGAGCAATTTATATAAAAAAAAAAAATGGAATTTATAAAAAGAAATATGAAAAAAATATAATTATGTTGTTGAAACTGGAATATAGTAAGAATAAAGTATAAAAAACTGAAATATGAGCCTCAATCCATATTGATATATGAACTAGTTCATTTTTATAGCACTTGGTATTAACCAAGTGACATATACCAATCGCAAATTCTGTCGGTCCCGGTTTTGCTACTTTAGGCACTTCCAGGTAAGCTAGAACGATGAAATGTGGCAGGCGTATCAGGGACCGGACTAGATTATATTAGAAATAGTCCCTTTCCCGATTAGAACCTCTGGGGGGGAGTGGGGGCCCGGTAATTCGGAAAAAATTGAAGTATTTTTAACTTACGAACGGTTGATTAGATCTTAATGAAATTTGATGTTTGGAAGGATATCGTGTCTTAGAGCTGTTTTTTAAATCCCGACCGGATCTGGTGACATTGGGGGATTTTGGAGGGGGAAACCTAAAATCTTGGAAAACACTTAGAGTGGAGGGATCGGGATGAAACTTGGTGGTAAAAATAAGCACAAGTCCTAGATACATGATGGACATGACTGGAACGGATTTGCTCTCTTTGGTGTAGTTGGGGGGGCGGGGTTAATCTTGAAAAATTAGAAAAAATGAGGTATTTTTAACTTATGAACGAGTGATCGGATCTCAATGAAATTTGATATTTAGAAAGATATCGTGTCTCAGAGCTCTGATTTCAAATCCCGATCGGATCTGGTGACATCGGGAGGTTGGGGGTTGGGAGGGGGAAACCTAAAATCTTGGAAAACACTTAGAGTGGAGGGATCGAGATGAAACTCGGTGGGAAAAATAAGCACAAGTCCTAGATACATGATTGACGTAACCGGAACGGATCCGCTCTCTTTGTGATATTTGGGGGGGTTAATTTTTTAAAATTAGAAAAATGAGGTACTTTTAACTTACGAACGGGTGATCGGATCTCAAGGAAATTTGACATTTAGAAGGATATCGTGTCTCAAAGCTCTTAATTTAAATCCCGACCAGATCTGGTGACATTGCGGGGAGTTTGGGGTGGGGGAACCTAAAATCATGGAAAACGCTTAGATTGGAGGGATCAGGATTAAACTTGGCGGGAAAAATTAGCAGAAGTCTTGAAAATTGAGGTATTTGTAACTTACGAAAGGGTGACCAGATCTTAATGAAATTTGTTATTTAGAAGGATCTTGTGCTTTAAAGCTCTAGTTTTAAATTCCGACCAGGTTCTGTGACATTGGGGGGAGTTGGAGGGGGAAACTGGAATTCTCGGAAAACGTAAAAACTAGGGTACTTTTATCTTACGAATAGGTGAATGGATCTTAATAAAATTTGATATTTAGAAAGAATTCATGTCTCACAGCTCTTATTTTAAATCCTGACCGGCATTAAGCCCTTGATTTTCCTTTTAAATCAATCTATTGATTCTTAGGATTTTGTTAGAGCTCATACCATATGAGCTCTTGGCTCTTCTTGCCTCGTCACAAGTGCCATACGGGCTCTTAGCTCTTGTTAGTAGATAGTAACGTATAGACTAAGACTTTATTTTGTAGCTGGTGACGATCAGCTTCAAACCGAAAGATCCCTATTTCATTTTAGCTTGTAGGCGTCTCTAAATGTTTAGGTTTCACAAATCAAAAAGTGCTCTTTTGACAAATAGTGTATTTTCTATGGATTATCTATCTACAGGATTGGGTCCCTAATTAGACTATTATGGCCCGTGGACTCTTAGAAAATAATAGGGCCCGTAGACCTTTATAAATATATAGGTTCCATGGACTCTTTAAAAGTAAGTTGAATTATTGAGACAATGCTTCTATTTTTATACTGTCCTACCATGCATACAGGGGTGAATTCTGAGAAATCAGTCCTAGCAATTCCGTACTTATTACATTTTAGAGTCTTATAAATCAGATATGAGAACGTTTTATTCCCGAGAACTGACATTGTAGCGATGTCGGACTGAAGTCCATGTGAAACTTCAGTCCATACTATTTTATCGCTGGTAAATATGAATGTGTGGACTAGGGACTATTTTTGGTAATGTGAATGATCTGGTTAATGGAAAAAATTTTGCCGGACTATATTTATTTTTTGGCAATTTTGGGTTTAAAATACTAAAATTGGTAAATAGAAAAGAATTTTAGAGTTATTTTGATCTCTTAAGGTTAATATTTTGGATCGAGTCCATATGCCGTTTGCGCTTTATTATTGAATTTGCAAAGACATCAAGAATCTTTAACAATTATACCAAGGACATCAAAGTGAAAATATTTTTGGCCGCTTGGACTCATCTTAGGTCTATTCATTTCTGAAAACCGCAACATTTTCAGATTTTTCTCTTGTAGGGTTAAAAATTATGATTGTTTCTCTTTGGAGGGAATCATGCTTTTGCCTGTTTTCCTAGACTGACACATGAAAATAAATGTCTAGTGATCCCCAAGACAAGGTTCAAGGCAATATAACCAATATATACAAAATATTAGGTAACTCAAGGCTGAGAGTATAGCTCGAATGCAATTGAGCTACCTTTAAACCTACACCTTCACAACTACACGACAACTACACCTTCAGAGAGAAGTTGTACCTGCTTAAGCTTTTTGGTGCTAAACAAAATTATTTTAATTACCAAAAACCACACAACTGCATATGGAGGTCTTTTGTATTAAAATCGAGTTACTTTTCTTTGAAGACATTCTTTTCTTTCAATATTAAATAAGTAAATAAATAATTGAAATAAGTTATTTTTTAATATAATTAATTTAATAACGTAATAAAGTATGACATAATAATTATAATAAATAAATTATTTTCTTGGTTAAATAAGTAATAAGTAGAGAGGAAGAAAAGAAATTTGAATCTTGAGTGAAGGGAATCTTGAGTGTTGAGTGTAATTTCTTGTGAATTTAATTTCTTTGGCAGTTGTGCCAAAGAGCACGGGGGGAGAGAGCCACCACAATAGAAGGCTTAGTGCAAAGAGTCAATAGTCGGTTTTATGCCATTTGTGAACAGATACAGAGACGTGGGTAGCGGCTGCAACTTACTAAACAGGTTTGTTGCATTTAAGACTATTTTGACATGATTTATATAATTTTATCCATTTCTGCGTATAATGAGGTTACAAAAAATATCCTAAGATGAGGGAAACGGATATTTTTTAAAGAAACAGAAAGGAAGGTATGAATAATTTCTTTTAAATCTGGTTTTTGATCCCTCCCCTCTCCTTCGCGACTTTCTGGGGTAAAACTGAGTGAAATACCCAAAACGTCATATATTTGGTCCTTTAAATATCCCTGCGCAAGTACCAAATTTTTCTATTTTTTAATATACTCATATGTTTTTAACTTAAAGAATGAAAAAAGGATTTTATTTTCACTGTGCTTGGTACTTATGAGCAAAATTTTTTTTATTCCAGAAAATGACCGCTGGAATTTCTGAACACAAACCATTGGTTGGCAAACTTTTTTTATGAAGGTACACAACATTTCTTTTTTATTAAAGTACCCTAAAAATATAATTCTGCCGTTAAAAGTGTCGCTAATAGAGAAAAAGCGTTTAAACCTGGCAAAGCCCTTAAAGGTATACAAAAAATAAAAAAAAAAAACTTTCACAAAGAAAACTTCTTTTTCTTACAGACCGCAACTTTTAGATGTAGCATGAAAGAATTTAGATAATCACAAGCCGTAGCATAAATTCGAATTGAAATCTTACTATATATTTTCGAAATAAACTGAAAAATTTAAGTAAAAAATCCACGAGATTTTTTTGTAAATAAAAGCGTTTGATCCAAGTTCTGTGCTAAAATAGAATTTTAATATCAATATTCCTTCTCTTTTTTTTTTACCTTGAAATACCAAAGGCAAAGACAAATTGACGCAACCTCCGATCAGGAAAAACCAGAACTTCAATTATTAATTTGGTGGTTGTTGGGACTGAATTAAAAAATAAAAGAAGCCTGGTTGAAGAATTTAGATAACCACAAATCGTTGCAAAAATTCGACCTTAAATCTTTCTATTTATTTTCGAAATGAACTTTAAAATATTTAGTAAAAAAGTTACGTGTTTTTCTAGCAAGAAAAACAAGTGTTCGATGCCGGATTGGCGCTAAGATCGAATTGAAATTTAATAATGTCGAATTTACATAATTGCTTATTTTTTTGACGGTTCAACGTCACAACACTGATAGAAAAGTGACCTTGTTCTAAAACTTCATTGATAATTAGTAACCACAACAAAAATCTTAGAAAATTATGGTTTTCAAGAATGAATAAATTTAGGGCGGATCCAGGAGGCAATTTTTATTTTTATTTTAATGCCTGTGGTTTTTTTACTTCTTGTATCTTATTAAGCTCCTGTTTCAATAAGGTAAAAAGTAATATATTATTAATCTATTTTATACAAATTCAAAATAATATGTTCTATTTTTTATTTTATATTTCAAAGAATCTAATCAGATTATGATATAGTCGTCAAATTACCTTTGGCATTAATTTTTGATAATTTGGTATTGAGTATAAGTTTGTTTTTTCAGTGTTTTCCAAACTTACCATGAGATTAAGGTTGGGTTCTGGATATATTTTAAATCTTGAAGTTGACTAAATGTATTGTCGATATATATTCTATATATATGCATTATATATTAAAAATTCTATTTCTTCTCCCCCTCCCCCAACATTGACTTGTTCGTTTTTTAAATTTTGGGATTTATATGCTTATGACTGTCATAAACCAAAACACATTTCCAATATATTTTACCTACTACTACTACTAATAACTCACTGCAGCACCAAGCCGCCTGAGGCCAACACAGCTACGCACGCTCCTCCTCCAACCTAATCTATTTAAAGCCTCCCTCTTTACACCCTCCCAGGAAGTTCCCATTTCCTTTAAATCCTTATTTATGACATCCTCCCAACCCAGACAAGGACGACCTGCTTTCCGTGTAGCCCCAGACAGTTGGCCAAAAAGGACAATCTTCGGTAATCTGTCATCCTTCATCCGTAGAACGTGGCCTAGCCATCTCAACCTTTCTTTCATTATAGCCCCAGAAAGCGGGATTGAACCACACTTTTCGTACAACCTACTGTTTGAAATACGGTCAGTCAGCCGGGTACCCAGAACAATCCGTAGGCAATTTCTCTGGAAAACATCTAGTAAATTTTCATCTGCTTTTCGGAGTGTCCATGCTTCAGAACCATATTTGACCACTGTCATCACTGTAGCTTCCAATATTCTAATCTTGGTTTGTAGGCTTATCTTTCTATTCTTCCAAACTTTTTTTAACTGTGAAAAAACACCCTGAGCTTTAGCTATTCTACTTTTAACATCTTCACTGCTCCCACCATCTTTACTAATAATACTACCAAGGTAACTGAAGCTCCCAACCTGATCAATCTTTTCGTTACCTAAGGTCACCTGTTCATCTTCACTTATTCCTAACCTTAGTGACTTAGTCTTCTTAACATTAATTTTCAAGCCTATTTTAGCACCCTGAACTCGTAAAACCTCTAAAAATTCATTCATTTTGCTCACACTTTCATCTAATATGCTTAAATCATCAGCATAATCTAAGTCCAGGAGCGTTCTTCCTCCCCATTTGATTCCATGGTCTCCAATTGCCTTTCCTGTGCTCCTTAAGACGAAGTCCATCAAAATGATCCATATAAAGGGGGATAGAACACAACCCTGCTTAACTCCTGATTTAATACAAAACCAGTTGCTAACCTCATTTCCTACCTTAACCGCAGCAGTATTATTCTCATACATAGTGCAGATCACTTTAATATATTTTTCTGGTATACCATATAACGATAAGACCTTTGTTAACGCTGTTCTATCAATAGAATCAAAAGCTTGCTCATAATTGATAAAACTAAGGACCAAAGGTGTTTGACAACAAAGGGACTTCTCAATTATTAACCTAAGAGTGAAAACATGGTCAACACATCCTCTACCTTTTCTAAAACTGCATTGTTCTTCCCTGAAAACTTTGTCTACAGCATGTCTCAGTCTAAAAAGTATCATATTACTCAGTAATTTGCTACCTACAGAGACCAGACTAATGCCTCGATAATTCCGACATTCACTCTTGTCACCTTTCTTATACAGTGGTTTAATTAAGGTTTTCCTAAAATCATTGGGTACTTCCCCTTTTTCAAAAATCATGTTCATAATCTTCAGTAGCTTATTCCTAACCTCAGAGCCACCATATTTAAGGAACTCATTAATCATACTATCAGCACCTGGGGCCTTATTATTTTTTAATCCTTCTAGTACTGTCGCTAATTCTTCCTCACTAAACAAATCTTCCTTCACATCCAAGGTATCACAAACTTTTTCATTTTCATCTATATCTTTTCCTGCAACTGTATCTCGGTTTAGCACATTCTCAAAATGTTCCACCCATCTTTCTTTAACTTTTTCCTTATCACTAATTGTGACCCCATTTCTATCTTTAACTGGGACTAGTCCGGATCGGCTACTCCCTTTCAATTTATTAACATGCCAGTATAATATTTTACTATTATGCCGTCTAGCCGCATCTTCCAGATCCTCAGCAATTTTATCCATCGCCTCCATTTCACATCTCCTTAGTTCATATTGTAATGCTTTCTCCACTTTCTTTACATTCCTTTTGTTTTCATACGACCTATCGCTCAGATAATTCTTATACAAACCCCTTCTACTCTCTATTAAACCTAAAGCTTTTTCACTAATATTCCTAGTTGCTGTCTTAGCACTCTTCCCTAGGACACCATCAGCAACTTCACAAATTGTTTTTCTGAAATTATTCCATCCATCTTCCACATTGTCAAATTTTAAACCCTCAAGTTTAGTACTCAACTGTTCCTGGAATTTTTTTCTCAAATTTTCATCCTGAAGTCTACCAACATCATAACTTTCCGGGAGGGAGTTACTCTTCCGAAATTTCAGCTTTAAATTAACCTTAGACACTACTAGATGGTGATCTTTACTTTTAACATCAATAACGGCACTCCTATACACCCTAGTATCTTGTATTGATCCTGCTAGTCTTCTGTTTACAATAACATAATCAATAAGGTTTGCTGTCTTACCATCACGTGAATACCATGTCAACTTATGGGCCATTTTGTGACCAAACACCGTATAGCACATTAAACCATATTTTATGGTGAAAGTATCTTAAATTACCGAAAGTATCATAACAATAAAAAAGATTGTTTTCCTAGTTTACTTTTACCTTGCCATGAAATTCATTACAAAGTTACTTTGCTTATGATATCTTTATATTAATGTAAAATAACCGTGAGTCATTAGCCATAATAGTAATAGCAGGGTTATACCGGTCTTTGTGACATAAATATGTGATTTTTGTCAATATGACAATCATTAAACACCACATTATAGACTTAATTTTTTCTTGAAGATATCAAGAAAGATGGATAAACTTTTAAAACTCTGGGAAAATGTTGTAAATGCTACATTTGAGCGAGGCAGATCGTTGGAAGAAGCCCTTTCCATTGCATAACAAATCTGGAACGAACTTCAAAACGTTTTGGCCTCCTTGAAAGATTTACAGGTACGTGATTCAGTATATCTACCATGTCCGTGATTTCCCTTTATTTCCCTGTATGAAAATTCTCCGAAATCTCCAAAAAAAAAACAACGCCAGTGAAAACTTTCAATTTGTAGTTCATGTTAGCGTTCTTTTGTTTACGAACGTTCATTTTAGAGCTTTAAACAATCAATTTAGCTTCTTGTTTTTTGCTAGAACAGCGATGTACATGCCCAATGGTACACTTAGCACTGTGAATAGAAAGCACAGACAGAAATGAAAGCCATTTTAACCTTCAAAGATAAAACAAAAGATTAAATCAATGATAATTAAAAATGTTTCCGTTAAAATATTCGGTTATTAATGGGAAAGCCTGTAGAGAGCAAAAGAATTAGCTCAATGAGTAACTTATTAAGTTGATTAAATATTAATTACATTTGATCAAAAACTTTTGCCCCCCCTCCCAAATGTCTACCGTTGATCCAATCCACCCTCTTTGAAAAAAAACAACAAAAAAACAAACACAGTAGAGTTTAACAATTCTAATTTTAGTCTGCTTAAAAGGGGGAGCAAAAGCCAGAACAAACAGGTAACTACAATTCCAACATTCTCATTTTTTGAAAAAAGAAGCTCAGTTTGACTATCTCATTGAACTCCTCCTACCCCGGTAGCACACACATCTTTTTTATAAGTTAGTTTGATTTTAAAGCTTTTTTTTTGTTAAGATGTGTATAAAAGATTGCATTAGTTATTACGTTCATTGATAACTAATATAGTCACTTGACCATTTATTGTATTTAATAGGAGGCTTCGGCCACTTTACAGCCACTTGCCATAGAATTCAACCGCATTCCTGTTGAAAATAATACCGGATAATCTAGACAATTTAATTTTTTAAATGCCCCTGAAAAATTGCGCAAAAAACAGAACACAACGAAAACTACAATTCAAGGATAACCACTCACTTTTTTCAGGAAGAAGTCTTATTTCCTCTCCCATTTAAATATTCCTATCCTTGCCACGTGTCAATTTAGAATTTAGGAATGGGAAGGTTTGGCCACATGCTTTAGAGCCAAGCCACATTGAATTTAGGATTTAGGAATTTAGGAATGGGACATTTTGGTCACATGCTTTAGAGCCAAGTCATATTTAATTTAGGATTTAGGAATGGGAAGTTTTGGCATCATGCTTTATAGCCAAGCCATGTTTAATTTATGATTTAGGATGGGAAGCTTTGGTCACATGCTTTAAAGCCACGCCACACTTAATTTAGGATTTAGGAATGGGAAGCTTTGGCCACATGTTTTAGAGCCAAGTCACATTTAATTTAGGATTTAGCAATGGGAAGCTTTGGCCACATGCTTTAGAGCTAAGCCAAATTTAATTTAGGAATGTGAAGTTTTGGCCACATTCTTTAAAGCCAAGCCACATTTAATTTAGGATTTAATAGTGAAATCTTCAGAAGGCTGCACAAATTGTTAATTATATGCTTCGCTGAAGCCTTCACCATTTGAGGTTTCCAGCTAGAAGCCTTCGAAAGGCTTCCCTATTTAAGTTGTTGGTTAGTTTATCATTTAATAGCGAAACCCTCAGAACGCAGCACAAATAGTTAATTATATGCTTAGCTGAAGGCTTCTCCATTTGGGGTTTCCCGCTGGAAACTTTCAGAAGGCTTCCCCATTTACGTTGTAGGTTAGTTTATCATATAATAGTGAAACCATCAGAAGGCTGTACAAATAGTTAATGATATTCTTAGCTGAAGGCTTCTCCACTTGGGGTTTTCAGCTGAAAACTTTCAGTAGGCTTTCCCATTTAAGTTGTAGGTTAGTTTATCATATAATATTGAAGTCTTTGAAGGCTGCAAATATAGTTAATTTACTCTCTTAGCTGAAGGCTTCTACATTTGGGTTTTCCCGCCAGAAGCCTCCAGAAGGCTTCCACATCTAAGTTGCTGGTTAGTTTGTCATTTAATAGAGAAACCGCAAGAAGAATGCACAAATAGTTAATTATATGTTTCGCTGGAGGCTTCCCCATTTGGGGTTTCCTGCTGGAAGCTTTCAGAAGGCTCCCCATTTAAGTTGTAGGTTAGTTTATCACTTAATAGTGAAATCTTCAGAAGGCTGCAAAATCGTTAATCATATGCTTAGCTGAAGGCTTCCCCATTTGGGGTTTCCAGCTGGAAGTCTTCAGAAGGCTTCCACATTTAAGTTGTAGGTTAGTTTTTCATTCAATAGAGAAACCAACAGAAGGCTGCACAAATAGTTAATTATATGCTTAGCTGAAGGCTTTCCCGTTTGGGGTTTCCGGCTGGAAACTTTCAGAAGGCATCCCTGTTTAAGTTGGATGTTAATTTATCATTTCATAATGAAATCTTCAGAAGGCTGCACAAATCGTTAATTATATGCTTCGCTGAAGGCTTCCCCATTTGGGGTTTCCAGATTGAACCCTTCAAAAGGCTTCCCCATTTAAGTTGTAGGTTTGTGTATCATTTAATAGTTTAACCCTCAGAAGACTGCACAAATATTTCATCATATCCTTAGCCTAAGGCTTCCCCATTTGGGGTTTCCGGCTGGAAACTGTCAAAATGATTCCCCATTTAAGTTGTAGGTTAGTTTATCATTTAATAGAGAAATTTTCAGAAGGCCGCACAAATAGTTAATTATATGCTTAGCTGAAGGCCTCCCCATTTCGTGTTTCGAGCTGGAAGCTTTCAGAAGGATTCCCCATTTAAGTTGTATGTTAGTTTTTCATTTAAAAGAGAAAACCCCAGAAGACTGCACAAATAGTTAATTATATACTTCGCTGAAGGCTTCTCCATTTGGGGTTTCTAGCAGGAAACTTCCAGAAGGCTTCCCCACCTAAGTTGTAGGTTAGTTTGTCGTTTAATTGTGAAATCTTGAGAAGGCTGCACAAATCGGTAATTATATGCATCGCTGAAGGCTTCCCCATTTGAGGTTTCCAGCTGGAAGCCTTCACAAGGCTTCTCCATTTAAGTTGTAGGCTAGTTTGTCATTTAGTAGAGAAGCCACAAGAAGGCTGCACAAATAGTTTATTATATGCTTAACTGAAGGCTTTCCTATTTGGGGTTTCCAGCTGGAAACTTTTGAAGGCTTCCCTATTTAACTTGTAGGTTAGTTTATCATTAATAATGAAATTTTCAGAAGGCTGCACAAATCGTTAATTATATGCTTCGCTGAAGGCTTCCCTATTTGGGGTTTCCAACTAGAAGTCTTCAGAAGGCTTCCCCATTTAAGTTGTAGGTTAGGTTATCATTTAATAGGGAAACCCTCAGAAGGCTGCACACATAGTTAATTATATTCATAGCTGAAGGCTTTCCCATTTGGGGTTTCCAGCTGGAAACTTTCAGAACGCTTCCCCATTTAAGTTGTAGGTTAGTTTATCATTTAATAGTGAAATCTTCAGAAGGCTTCACAAATAGTTAATTATATTCTTAGCTGAAGGCTTCCCCATTTGGGGTTTCCAGCTGGGAACTTACAGAACGCTTCCCCATTTAAGTTTTAGGTTAGTTTATCATAAAATCTTCAGAAGGCTGCACAAAAAGTTAATTGTATGCTTAGCTGAAGGCTTTCGCATTTGGAGTTTCCAGCTGGAAGCCTTCAGGAGGCTTCCACATTTAAGTTGTAGGTTAGTTCGTCATTTAATAGAGAAACCGCCAGAAGGATGCACAAATAGTTATTTATATGCTTCGGTGAAAGCTTCTCTATTTGAGATTTCCAGCTGGAAACCTTCAGAAGACTTCCCCGTTTAAGTCTTAGGTTAGTTTATCATTTAAGGCTAATGGTCTTTTTTGTTCCCGCCCAATTTCTGAAACAGATTATAAGAATCTTAATAACGCCACTGCTAGTATCTATTCGATAGCAAACCCGTTTATGAGACTTGACAAAAACATAATTAGTTTGTATGTTTTTACATAATGTTAATCCAGTGGGTGAAAAAAAAAACAAAAGATGTTTATTTAGTAAAAGCACGTTAGATTCTACGAAGATTAATTTAGATGAACAGGTTATGAAAAAGAAAATATACCCACTGCTGAGCTAAAAATAGTGTTTTCTTTTGCACTTCAATTTAAAGGGTAATCCTATATTTTTTCACTCACAGATTTTGATTCGATGTGTATTGAATGCAAATGGTAGAACTTGTACGAAAAGTAGACAAATCTTTTATTTTCGAGATGGGTGTCTGTTTTGAAATGTAAAGCGTGAACCCTCCCAAACCTCAACCGAGACCGAGTCCGTTTGGAAATGAAAATTGTTGGCTATTGGGAGAACCCTTGGGTATTGGGTATTGAAGATATTTAATCATCAGTTCTCGAAGTCCACCAGTCCCCAAGCTTAAACCTCGTCATGTTACTTCTGAATTCCTTTTTACAAATTGTGATGAAAATGAAATAAATGAAATAATTATGAGTATGAAATCACAATCCTGTGGAGTAGATGAAGTATCGTTAAAAGTTGTTAAAGCAACAAAAACAATTGTTAATTCTATTTTGACTCATCTGATTAATTTATCACTTGAAGATGGAACTTTTCCAGAAAGACTTAAATTAGCCCGAGTGCTACCCATTCACAAGGGGAAGTCAAAAAATGAACCGAGTAATTACCGACCCATTTCTATTTTACCTTTTTTTTTTCGAAGATTTATGAGAAAGTAGTCCATGAAAGAATGTATGATTACCTCCAGGAGCACAATCTTCTGTGCGATACCCAACTTGGCTTTCGCAAAGGACTTTCTACGGATATGCACCAGCTATCTGGAATTCAATCCCCTTGGAAATCCGGAACTCAAATAACCTTACTACCGAGCAGTGAAGGGTCGTTACAGAAATACTGTTTAGATTTGAATATCATGCGGTCCTCCTCTTTTCGGTCTTTTCTTTTCTTTTTTTTCTTTTCTTTCTCTTCTTCACCCCCCTTTTTTCTCTTTTTTTTTCTTTTTTGATAAATCCAGTTGATTCGTTGTTTCTGTTAGTTGATTGTTTAATTATTCTTTAGTTAAGTTTCTGCCCTAGTCAAGCACTTTTGTGCTTTCCTGGCAGATTATGTACATGTAATTATGTGTTTTTATTTAAGTATATATGATTGAATTGAATTGAATTGAAGAATTCCTGCGAACAAAACTCTAGCACAGCTTGCATGAAACAATAATTGCGTAATTGGTAATTTGATGTGTGTGTGTAGACTTGTTCCTGTGTTTGAGTACGTTTGTGTGTTTTTGTGCTCCTCAATCTCATCCTGCTAAATAACTAAGAAGACTAATCCACCTTTCCATCATAAATTTACTATGAAAAAGTAGCATATAGACAGAATTAATGGAAATAAAACTAATTTATTGGGAAAATAACAAGAGGAAAAGTTTGTGTACAACGAAAAACTCAATGCATGCCCGTACTAATGAACTTATTTTGGAAGAAATATAGCCTCTCAGGCGCATACGGGTTAAAGCACATAAAAAAGAATTTTTATTGAAATAGAAGAAAAGCGATAACAGTAAAAAGTCCGGGATTTCCCAAAAGGAATTTAAAAACCCTCGTCCATCTGTTACAGGGTGGTTTTAGTGAATCTAATCAGTTTGGTGGGAACTTTACTTAGGGGGGTTTTTACCTTGAGGTGCTTGGGACTTTTCTAAGTCTTAATAGCTTATTGCGGATACGAGATATGGGAGCTAAATTACTAACAGAATAAAAAGGCTTTGTATATAATCCGCAGTAACCCGGGAGACAGAACCATCTCAGTGATGTTCGAGGTCTCCTGAGACAATATAGATTCCCTTGGGACCGTACCTGAAGACTAGAGGAACTGTACCTGATGTCCTAGTACATAGACAGAAGATGATTAAATACAAGAAGGTTTATTTACTTACAACATACAACTTTGGACAAAATAGCTCCAATAACTTATAGCATGAAAAGGTGCACATGAACACTCGAACTTGACTATATCAAAACTCCCATGAAACTGACTACTCGCTCCTTGCGTTGAGCTGATATATCCAACGCGATTTCTAAACAAGAACTCCCCGGACAGACTTGGTGACCTGGGTGGTTGACTTCCGCTACTGTTGGTATTCTCCAATCATGTGACTAGTCCTGCACCCAGAAGTTATTTTCGTAGCAAGGATCTCCCTTCTGGTTTTGAGTCGAAAAAACCCAGAGTTCAAATAAACCAGTTAGTTGGTTCCAAAAGGAACATTTAACTTGTGTCTAAATGCACGTAGTCCAAAGAATTGAATAACTGCTAAATTCTTTATGATTTAATTTAAATCTTTTTCTAATTGAAATTTACTAAAGGGGTATGACTGAGATATTTAGTCTTGAACTTAAGAGTTTGTATGGATGGGAGATTTGGTCCTGTATTTGAGAATTTCTAAGGGGATGTGAATGAGCGATTTGGTACTGAATTTTATAGAGGGGGGGGATGGGCTGGTCTATATGTTACATATCCCCTTTCCCTTTTTAGATTGATGTCCCCATCAATCAGTCTAATCCCTTTCTTTAAATATTGCATTTAATTTTATTGTCTATAAAAATTTTATTATAACTCCATGACCTTATAGTGATGATTTTAAAATTTAAGAAATATTTTCCTTCACCTTATATATATATATGTCCTGCACCTAGCACTAAAAAAATTACTTAACAACAACACTTGACATTAACTGTTATTACACATGAATACCTGGTTCCAATTGTTTGTTTTTATTTGACTTATAAACAATTTTAACTGTTATATTTAATTTTCAATTGATCCCAGGCATTTTAACAATAAAATAAAAAATATACAACATTATATAAAAAGATTTCCACTGGCACTTTTATTTAATTTAATTTATTAATTCACTATTTGGCACTTTTAATTGTTCATCACTTATTATTTTAGGATATTAATTTCACACCGATCACAATTTTCGTGTCCTTGCCCTATTTACTGATTGAACAAATATAATGTCATCTTCTAATCTATCGCCTTTAAATGTTTTTGTTGTTTAAAAATTTAGCAATTGTAAAGACTGTCTTGTTTTCACGCTTTCACAAAATGGGTAGCGCGGGACCCGGAATCACCTATCCCCAGCAGTTTAAGTACAAAAGTACCGCCGGTACTACGGCTCTTCCGTCCCGTTCCCGCTCTCTTCTGCATTTTAAGCTTATCTTTATTGTCTTTAATTCAATTGACTGAGGTAGTATTTAAGACCTTACGTTGTAGTTGATTCCTAAGTCGAAAAAAAAGGTCTCAGCTGGACTCATCTAGGTCTGTGACTTTGCTGACATTATGTTTCCATATTGAATTAGGTTATCATCTATGGTGTCTTCGTGGGTATGTTGTGGTTGTACCCGCTGGCTGGATGTTTCGTCTTCTCTAATCTACGGTGTTCAGTCAGAAAGATGAATATGATTGTCACTTGGGTGATAGCTGTCCGGTTGGATCAGATGTGTTTTTCGGGCATTCTTCGGCGGTAGATAAATCATGATAGGTGTTTTCCAGTCTTTTACCATGACGTTCGTCGGTTATTGTCAAGAGTATGCCAAATTCTGTAATTAAAAATTTCCAAGCAGAATCATGTTGTCAACATATAAAATGATACTAGTGATACGATAACATGAAGCATTATTGTAACATAAAATTGCATAATAATAGCATATAATTGCATAACAGTAATATTATTTAAAAATTGAAAGGGAAATTGAATGTACAATTTCTTAAAAGAAGTTTTAAATTCTAATAATTTTTCAGGTACATTCGAAGTAACGTGAGGTATATGAAGTTATATAGTAATTAAGAATATTTTATTGTTGTTGCACTATTACTATATTATTATGATTACATTTAAATATAAAAACACTGAACTAAAGAGGGTAGTTAAATATAAGATTACATAGAGGTCTTAATATGTTCTGGATCATACTTTAATCCAAAATAAAAATTTGAACTTCCAATGCGTGATTAGTCGAAAAGTAATACATTTTGCATCATAGCCTTTCAATTATCACGCCTTGGAATATTTTTAGTTTGGAAATAGAGCAGCAAAATTACAAGAGATGACCTCTTAAATCTCTTGCACATGAAAAAGTTAGGAACGAATTTTTCGTGCTTATTGGAGGTCTATATTTACATAAGATTTTCTGCCAAGAGTATTTTTATGTATATGCCAAAAAGTAATACAATATGTTGCATCATAGCATTTTAGCTGTTATACACCAACAATATTTCCTACAGTAGGGAAAGGATGTTAACGTACGGGGAAAGACCTCTCAATTTTCCCGGATTATTACATCCTCGCTTTTAAAATGGCTTAAACATCATCAGGAGCAGTAGGGTTCAATTGATGCATCTCTTGTGCTTCAGTTGCATCATTATTTATCCTTTTTCGCTTCAGTAGTTTCCCATAGTTAATTGTTAGTAGCGCTCTTATTGTTAGTGACATAAGAAATACCATGAATATAGTGATTATAATATTATACCATGAGTTTGGTGAGAACAAACCGTATTGGCTCTCCACATATTTCAACCTTTTGTCTTCGTCAGTGAATAAGGGTATTTGCATATCTAACGCTTCCTTTATTTTTGTTAATTGCATTGTACCTTTAACCTTTTCTATTTTTGGCCATATGGATGTTTTAGATTCCTCATCATTTATATTCGGAATCGTGAAGGACAAGTTTATTCCTTGAAAGTTTATTATTTTTGCGCTCATGACGTTAGTGCTGGTTGTGATTAGAGGTGTTTGGACAGTTGTTTCTTTAGTTACAAGTCTGCAACCTTGTTTGGTTGTAATAGTTCCAACGTCCTGTAACAATATTTCAGTTCGATAGCTGGGGTCAATTTTTTCTGTATTGTTATAGCAGGATAGGGTTCCTACCGTGTTTTTAGGTACTGTAAATAACCATAAGTCGTTCAGCAATTTCTCTTTTGGTATTTCCTATTAAGGCTTCACAAGAATCAGGAATATTTTGCTGCTGTGATTCCTTTAATAATAGATCTAGCGTGCATGATCCTATCTTCACGTTATATATAGGTAATGTTAGTTGGCAGACCAAATTTTTAAATGACACGGATTCTTTTAATTCTTCGGCATTTGCTAGTGTGTATTTTCTTCTGTCTTGATCTATTAACCTATATTCCGCTTCTGGGATGATGCTCATGAAGGAGTTTGTCTCTTTAATGTTGATGGGAAAGGTAGATATTTTGTATAGGTCATTAATGGATTGTTGATTAATTAAAGGAATTGTGACTACAGCAAATAGTTGTTCATTGATCTCAGTGATATGCACCTTTAGTTTGGTATAATATAAAAACAAGTTAGCTACTTCTGGTTCTACTGGTAAGTGGAGACCAAATGTTAAGTGAGTTTTTATTTCGTTTAGGATGTTCTTAAGATCCGAGGGATCCACTAAGTCGTAAGAAAGGGATCCTCCTATTAATTCAAATAACGCGAATTCAAATTTACTGACATCAGTGGCTAAGTTCAACAAAGACATAATAACAATGTCGAGTGACACCATCGTTAGGCTGGAATCAGAGATTACTCTGTCTACTTCCTTTTTTAAATAGTTCATTGTGTTGACTGTTCTTGAGATTTTCTTGGATATGGCCTCAATTTTGTCTTTTTGATAATTGGCGATACTTGCTTGTATTTTTTGCACATGTAGTGTTCGTATTCATGGCTGTGTTGAGCCTTTTAACATTATCTCTTAATATATTTAAATCTTCTTCGGTTAACAAACCGAATAGTCGAGAAGCAAGCTCCCCTACTATTGGGATTAAACTTGTTGATCTCTTATATTTACTCCTCCGGAAAAATACTTCAAATATACGTGTTGTGCTCTGTTTGAGTTTTTGTATTTCTGTATTGAATAGTTCAAATAACGCTTCCAACCATTGTCTATATAATATGAGGAATGCCTGATGAGTTGATATTTTATGGGCATTTTCCATGGTTAATTCCGGGAGGGGTTCTAATTCATTCTTTGCTGGTTCGTCAGCCATGGCCAGTCGTGCGCAAGTTTTTTTTACCATCTATTGTCCAACATTCTCTCCAGTGACTTTCATCTTGACATTTTTTGTCTCCATCCGAAAATTGTGTTCTACCATAGTCTGTCTCGACAAAAGGAATTTGCCACCTAACTTGTATTCTTCCCTTCTTCGTAGAAGTCCATAACCAGCTAGTTGATTGCCATGGTTGCCTTACTGTTATTAAAATTTCATCGTTCTTATTTGGCTTTATTTCAGACAAATTTATTTCTTCCTGTACGGGCTTCTTCTCAGCCTTGTTAGCTTGTTTTGGTCCCTTCCATAGTTCCTTGAAGAAATTCCATACTGTGGGCAATTCGTTTAATAATGCATATTGTCCATCATAAAATTTTCTTTGTCTTAGTTGGGTCATAATTGGTTTAATTATATTTTGGGTCTCTTTATCGGTATATGAGTTTTGGTTTTCGTTAATTGATCTTTTTTTTCTCTTTTCAATGGCTTTCCCGAGTCCTTTAGCCTTATCAATTTCGGCCATTTTTGCATCAAAATCATCTACTATTCTTTTTATTTTGATTTTGGGATAGGTAGGGGATGGTATGTTTTTCTTTTCTTTATGGTTGCTTTTGCTTGCCTGTAGTCCTTTGTCTTATTTTAAAAATTGAAAAATTGATTCTTTCAGATCAAATGTATTTTTCTCCAGTCTATAACTTTCGGAACAATGTTTCAAATGGCTTAGGGTCTAGCTTCTTAAATATTTTCCAAGCGTTGTTACTAGTTAGAAGTGAATTTTCGTGTTTGAATATTATCCCATGCTTTACGACATCTTGTGTATGGGCACTTATACACATGGTCTTCAAAAATGTTAAGATCATCATTTCTTATCTGTAATTAACATTTAATAAATTATTTCTTGAATAAATATGATAGGAAGGAAAAATGGATTGCGTGACGGTGAGATTTATTAAGTATTATTTGAGTTGTTGAGCATAGATCTAAGGGGCTAATACGCTATAGTCATCAAGAAATAGTATTAAAATAGTTAATTTAAAAATATCAACAAATCTAAATTGGAGCTGAGAAAGGAAGTAATGTTTTTTATAAAATCAATTTATACTTAAGTAGTTTGTGCTAACAAACTGTGATAAAGAGCGATTTGGCTCAATAGTAACGAAACTTTAAAGTCCAATTGCAAATATCTTAGTAGTCCTAAAAGTAATTAACATATATTATCAGTGTACAGACTTTGACATGGGTTAGGACAATTTAGTTCTAAGAAAGACTTCTTGGTGTATATACTGCCTTAGAAGATTGACTGATGAGTACTTTCCTAGTCTATTGAAATAATCAAAAGGCAAGCTCCCAGGAAATATAAAACTCTAGCAAGGAATGATGCTCGGCCAATGTAAAAAACCAAAAGGGGATCAAAGAATAGCGAAGACGCTTCTAGTGAAGATTCTGTGTCTGAATAGGCTAAAGGGCGTAAAAACCATTACGAAACATCCGTGGTATCGCCTATTCCAAAAACAGGCTTATTTTTGCAAGTTAATTTATTCTGATTTCAAGAAAGATTCTTTTGTTATTGAAGTAATTAGGAAGTATTTGGTTATTTTCTCTAACGTCAGTTCGCCTGGACATCTATCGAGATTCACTCCCCATCTTTCATCTACCTAAATGGGCTTATAAGACATCTATTGTATTTTGACTTTACGCCCGGAAGTGAAAAAAAGTAAAAAAAAACTATCAAAGAGTTCGTGGTAACGAATTGTGAAGTAAGGAGCGACTCGGCTCAATAGTAATAAAACTTTAAAAAAATGAATTTTGATGTTAGAAGATATATCAGAAAAATCGAATTTTCATGTTAATTCTAAATAAAAAAGTTTTATTAAATTTAGTTCTTGTCATCAAAAGTTACGCGCCTGAGAAACATTGTCTTATTTTGGAAAATAGGGGGAAACACTCCCTAAAAATCATAGAATCTTAACGAAAATCATACCATCGTATTCGGCGTATCAGAGAACTCTGATACGCATAATAGCAAAAATTTTAAGCATCTATCTTCAAAAATGTTGAATTTTTTGTCAGAAGATTAATCAAGGGTGCGTGTTTTTAGAAGATAAAACAGTAATACTTTAAAGTTGTAATCATTAGGTACTTTAATATGTATATTGTCTACAAACTAAAGGGCAACTTGAGTCTTACTAATAATTTTTGTTTTAAGAAACTTTTTTAAAAATTTTTGTTTTAGGCCTGGGATGGGGTTAATTCAAGACTTATTATTTGTTCATTACTCGCTACTAAAAGCAAGCTTGGGGGGAGATGGATGGACATTTGCAACATTTACATTAAGGTATTCCATTGTTTATAAAAATACCTGGATATAGAAGGAAATAATAGCACTTGCGTTCAGAGAGAATCGCCGTTAAACCTCTTCATGATTTTAGACGATTAAGAACGAAAACTATTTAAAATTTTGCTAACCAAGAAATTTTTCTAACAACACATGTCTGATAATAGTATGAATTAATTTATTTGTTTGTTACGGCTTGAAGCTTACCTTACTGATTGTGTAGGTGTAATATAGGGGTAGGCATATTTTATTATCAAAGTTTTGATTTTTGGTTTAAATTAATTGGTTAAAATCTAATTATGGATAGGTTAATGTAGTCTGGAATTTAAAATGAGGAATTATTATTATATTATAAGATTATAAGGCCTAGTAATTATGTTTAAAAGATCATAGCTCTTTTTTTTGTATGCACTTTGAGAAATAATTATAGTTATTCAAAAAATTTCACAAATTGGCTGAGGGTGTCGTATTAAGGTATAAGAGTTAGACTTCCGACAATTTAAGTGTTCTTTTGCACTTGAACTCCTTCCAGCTCAAAATTAAGTAGCCTAGTTGTTGAAAAATAAAAAAAAACTTTTACTTATAATTTAAATTGACTTATAATTTAAATTTAGTAGAATTTTAGGCTAACTTAATTAATAAGTCGTAGGCTATTAGTCTTTTTGTAATATAAGTTTATATTGTCTCGCAATCAGGGAGAGATTGTTCCATAGAAAGTTAAACTATTAGATTAAAAATTTCGAAAAATTTTACACTTTTTCCCTCTTTTTTTTTCGCTTAAATGAATATTTGTTATAAATCACACTTTTCCAGCCGAGTTTCAATCAAAGAGTTATTTAAACTACCATGTATTGTGAAATTTTCTGTAGAAGAAGGAAAATTACTCAATTTAAATTTATACACATACGGACATATGTATTAAGCATGTAGTTTAATATAGCCTACATTTTAAAATAATAGTATTTATGTTTAATTAAAATTGTTTTAATTTTTAACCAACAGAGTCGGTTAAGGGATTAATTTAACACCAAGGGGATGGTTTATATATAAAAAAAAAATTTGCGAAGAAAAGAACTTTTAACAATTAAATGGTTTGATGATGATGATGATGATTTTATTGAGCGACCAAACCTTAGCAAGTATTTCACTGCTAAATGTCTACAAACTAACAGTACATAGGGAAAGAAAAAACAAACAGACACTTGAACAAGTGAATCTAATAACAATATTGATTTATGATCTTAAGGAGAATTAGGTTCTTAAGGCTTATAGTACTACTGTGTATTGTTTATAGTACTACTTTGTTTAGATTAAAAGGAAATTAAATTACTTTATTAATAAATGCACATTTGTTCAGCACATGGTGTAGTTTGGATAACACAAACTTATTAAGATTTTTTTTTTATGCAGCACATCTAATTTTAGTCCTATACGGTACATAGCGCAGCGCGTAGCGGCACATTTTTATCTTAGTTAAGTTTTACTAACTTAAACAGCGCAATATGGCGTAATTTTATACGGTTTATTTAATGTTGTTTCTCATTAAGGTTTTCCTTGTATAAAACCTTCAGGTTAGTTAGGAAATAGATAAGTGTGTTATTTTCAACTTGATTGAATAAAAAAAACGCATTTTTCCATTAGGTGAAAATACATTCCTAACGCAATTATTTATGTCGACTGAATATATGCATTATAATTACAACATCTTCGAAAAACCTTTAGATTTGAAGTGCTTACTAATTAGACAAGATCTGAACATTACACAGGTTTATTACATCCGAAGTTTACGACTTGTCACTTAGGTTCATAAATAAGTTTTGTTTGATTTTTCAGAAGATAATAATTGAAAGTTTTATTATAGTACATTAGGGGGGATGTACCAGGATGTCCTTTTATTGCTTTTTGGACTGAGTACTAGTTAAATTTAGGACAATGTTCCACATTGTAAGTTGATATATGCAATTTCTCAATAGGATAATGCAACATTGTTGACCTGAAAATTAAGGGTTCGTCTTGTTTCTTGTAATATAAAAGTCCTTGTCTTACGAATTATTGTTCAGTTATTAAGATGGAAACATCATATTTTGTTTATCTAAGCGGGATATATAAGTATATTTCGTGAACAAATGCTTATCAATTATAGTTATTGTTTTTTGAAGTGTTGTCAAAGTTCGGACCGTGCTACGAATCCATGTAGATGTTGGACAAGGTAAGAGGTTGTATTTTGTTAAATGTATTTGCTACTTCTAAAATTAATGAAAAAAAAAATAATTTCTTTTTATAACGCGCTATAGTTACATATAGTTACTTCCCCCTTTTTTTTCCAATGTCCAATAGTCACCTCTAGAGCTCCGCCTTCTTTTTTCTTAGCCAATCAAATCTTATCAAATATATATTAATATTATAAGGGGTCAGTAGGCTAAGTGTTAAGATTAGATTTTCCGCGTGGGATATATTCTTACACTTATTTATAATGGCCTGTAAAATTCTTACAAGATTAGCGGTTTTGGTAATTTTAAACATATTTATATTACTGTAGGCATATGGATAAAGATACTTATACGGAGGTTTTTTTTTTGCAATGTTAGTGTTGGTAAGCGTAATTTATTCATAAATTTATTACCTTACAAACATATTTCCTGTTTCGTTCTCTTTCCTTTTCCTGAAACGTTTTTTACTTTATTTTTTTTTTCAACTTTAGTTGCATTTAGGGGCTTTTTGTCCAAATGTTATTTCTGATATTATTTCGTAATAATTTTCTTTGCTTTTTGGCCCGAAAATAGATAGTAATTGTATACTATTTACTAGTTCTCTTCCAAAACTCATGTTTTTAAAATTGGAAGATAGGGAGGGGTGGAGTTTTCGTGCCTCTTTCCTTAGCTTTTTTACTTTTCTTAGGTCTACTAACGTTAAATGTGGCTTCCAGCTTTCTTGATTTGCGAGCTGTACACTGCTCTTGGTAATTTTTTTAGTAACTTCTTCTATAACTGGATTTAAGCTTGTTTTAACTACATCTTCGTTTTCCAATTTTGCATATAGAATTTGCTCAAAGAAATCTCCGATGCCTTGAAAATCAAGATATAGTTTTTCGTTTGTAAAATCTCGTTCATATTTTTCTATGGCTTTGACGAAAGCACTTTTTACCTGTTCAACTTCACTATTATTTTTCAGATGTAACATTTTAAACGTTAGATGGAAAGAGCTTTTTTTGATTAAGGCTTTTGTTAAGGTAGTTTTTTTCAATTAAATGTTTTTGCAAAATTGAAGCATTAATCCTTATCTGAGCGTTTTTGTCACAAATAGACCTATGAGATCAGCAGCGAAAAAAGCTAGGTTGACATTAAAAGCGTGTTTTTAAATCATTCTCTTTCATTTCAATGAATTGCCTCGTTTTATCACAATTTATTGTCAGTCTTGGTTGAACTTCGCTGAGCTAAGGATGCTTGGACTGTTTCGAAAAACTTTTCATTTTAGTTTTATTGATTTTGTCCTCTTGTAATTTGTTTCTACGTATATATTTTTGAATTGCTGAGGACGGCTCTTGGACATAGGGCCGAAATATTCATTCAAATATCTTTCCCACTGTCTTGGGAAATTCCCTATTGTTCTTCTTGTTTTTGGTGTTTACGAAGAGATTACATCCGAAACTTTTGTACCGGTGTGGAAACTTTTGTTGCAAGTTTTAAAAACTATCCAGGAGGATGCAGATTCTAAGAAATCATGTAGACTGGGTGATGGTTTGATTTATAGACTACGAGAAGTTCACTGTCCTGTAAAATTTCCAATACTTCACAAATATGTTGAAATACACTGTTGTACACACAGGCTACTAAACGTTTACCGTCCGTACACTTACAAATACGCACTACTTCACAAAGTCTTTGCTGTAAAGTGGGCTACGGATAAGCTTTGTAAAACTATCCAGGAGGTAGCAGATTCTAAGAAATCATGTACCCTGGGTGACAGTTAGAAATATAGGCTACGAGAAGTTCACCTTCCGATACAATTTCCATTATTTCACAAATATTTTAAAATACACTTTAATACGCACAGGCTACTAAAAGTTTACCTCCCGTAAACTTCAAAATTTGAAGTACTTTATAAAGTATTTGCTGTAAAACGGGCTACGGATAATTTTTGTAGAACTATCCAAGAGGATACAGAATATAAGACATCATTTACACTGGGTGACATTTGGAAATATAGGCTACGGTGAGTTCACCGTTGGATAAAATTTGCACTATTTCACAAACATTTTAACAAATAATTCATTGAAGAGATAACTATGTCTAAACACATGGCAAATACTGGCAAAAAGAAGTCTAAATGCTGCTATTCGTAACATTTACTTCTTCCTGAAGAATTCTCCTAACTTTCTCTTATGTATGATCTACAATTATGTATTCAGACACAATGATTAGTCGATATTCTTCTCGACCGGCCCATCGGACTAGTCGTGTTTCATCGGAATCTTTAAGGGTGATTGGATCAATCTGAAGTATTCTGCCAGGTACGTAAAGTTCAATCCGTTCTGCTACAGCCTCTTCTGGTACTGCACTCTCACCACCCTTAGCATAATCTCTTCTTCGTTCTGAATCCAAGGCTCTCTGATTGCCATGTTGACTTCCTCGGTATCCTCCGAGTAACTCCTTGTACTTAGGGATCTGAGCAGCGAAAAAAGGTAGGCTGGCATTAAAAACGTGTTTTTAAATCATTGTCTTTCATTTTAATGACTTCCTTGGACCATTAGCGCTCCTTGGGTTTTATTGAGGTGATATGAAGAAATGTGCTAAAAGTTACCGACAACTACAAATTCATAAATATCATTTTTGAATTTGGTCAATCTGTGAGATGAACATGTGGCCTAGAGAATATTTATGGCGCTTGGGTTGGTTGCAGCTCGACCAAGGGGTTATCCGAGTGTGGTATTTTTATTGTGTTTGAGCAAGTCTGTCATGGGTGTAAATATTTTTTGCTCAGAGTAGAAAAGACCCTTCCTTGGCCCATTAGCGCTCCCTGGGTTTTACTGAGGTGATATGAAGAAATATGCCAGAATTTACCGAAACTACAAATTCACAAATTTCATTTGTGGGTTTGGTCAATCTGTCAGATGAACCTGTGGCCTAAAGAACATTTATGGCGCTTGTGTCTGTTGCAGCTCAACCAAGGGGCTATCCGACTGCTCCAAGTGTGGTATTTTTATTGTGTTTGAGAAAGTCTTTTATGGGAGCAAATATTTGTTGCTCAGAGCAGAAAAGACCCTTCCTTGGCCCATTAGCGCTCCCTGGGTTTTATTGGGGTTTTATGAAGAAATATGCTAAAATCTACCGACAACTACAAATTCATAAATTTCATTTGTGGGTTTCGTCAATCATTCAAAGTAACATTCAAAAAGACTGCTCCGAGTGCGGTTTTTTGATTGGCTGGCCATCTGTAGCAAATAAGCGAACTTTCTGCTTGCGATTTGTAAGGAAATTCCTCAGCCAGTCTACTACAGCCTGATTGATGCCAATAGCGTATATTTTGGAGTGCAGTCGACGGTGAGGAACCTTGTCAAAGGTCCAAGCAAAGTCCAGCAGGAGCAGGTCAACCGGATGGCTGTGGTAAATTAGGTCTGTGATTTCCTCGTATTATTCCAAGAGGTTTGTTTCATTTGATTTCCCTGACTGAAAGCCATGCTGCTTGGGGGAAAAAATGTTGTTGGTTGTCAAATGCTTGAGGATTGACAAATTGACTATGCGCTCAAGTATTTTGATGACGACTGGGGTCAGGCTAATTGGCCGATAATTTTCAGACTTGGGACGATTACCTTTCTTGGAATCCGGTGTGGCCTGCTGGTGTGTTTGATTTTAGATTTTCTTGCAGCGTTGCAGCTTCGAAGTGCTGTTTAACTTCTGGGATAGTACATTTTTCCACCATGTTTTTCTCTAGGTTATCGACACGCTCTTTGACTTTATCTATCCTTTCGGTGATACCACGTTTAAGCTCCTCTACCGCTCCCTTAACTGAGTCCGCGATAGCCGAAGCACTTGGGAACATGGATGTTATAAGGCTCGAGATTTCTACTAATGAAGTGGGGTCTTCTGATGTATCAGATTGCTTGCAAACCAGACAGTACTTCTGCATATATCCTACGGTTGACATCTTTGTAAAGAGTTCCTACTCTGGGATGGATATGTTTATGCACTCTATACACTAGCCATTTTTCACATCCATCGAGTAATACAGCTCTAGATTCTGGCTCAAGACCTTGTTTGCAGCCTGCGCAGAAATCTAGAGATTTTTTTTGGACTGGATAATTTCCGTTAGCGGTCTCGTTTAGGATTCATGCTTGTTTGCACAACTTTTCGGATTCATGCGCTTGTCGCTATTTTCTTTATTTCTTATTCTGTGGCTGGCGTAAAAAGGATCACAGCGTGAATAAAAATGGAGCACGAATGAAAACGCAGGGTGAATGAAAAGACAGCGCAAAATTAAAAATTAATCGTCGTCTTTGAATGTTTACTGGATTTGACCTGTGGGAAGTGCAGATATCCGAATCGCCTATCCCATAGCAGTTTAAGGACATATGTCCAGCCGGTACTGCTACAGCCCTTCGTGTTCGTTATTGCTCTCTTCTGCACAAGTTTCTCCAAATGAAGAAGATGAACAACTCGGTTTACGAAATTTGTGTTTTTTGGAAAAAAAACAAATACTTTTTAATATGAGACGGGCAACACTTTCGATTGTGTTTTGGAAATTTTTCGTTTGAAAAATTTGATTTAGGATGTTTGGTTGGGCTCTTTCGTAGTTTAACTTGTCTTTGTCAGCTTTGTTTGTGTCTGAAAGATCATTTTGGAAGACGCTGTTTAGTTCCGAT
The DNA here is from genome assembly GCF_032884065.1 of Artemia franciscana. Classification (NCBI taxonomy): domain Eukaryota; kingdom Metazoa; phylum Arthropoda; class Branchiopoda; order Anostraca; family Artemiidae; genus Artemia; species Artemia franciscana. Next base: position 40,526 of record NW_027062977.1, read on the forward strand.
TTATCCTGGTTTATCGTGTCAGTGTCAGCTTAGTTGGTATTTTTAAGTGTTCTTCGAAAGTTTTTCGATTATAAAGAATGATTTAGGTATTCCAGTTGCGCTCTTTCGTAGTTTAGTTTGCCTTTGTCAGCTTTGTTTTTTTCTCAAAGAGATAGAATATTGGTAGAAGTTTTTTAGTTCTGTTGTTGTTTCTTGTTAGCTCAGATCTTGTTGTCTAGTCTTGAGTGTAGTTCTCATTAGACACAGCAGAGTTGACTGAAGTTCCTGCTGGATTTTGCTTCGCACTCACTACAGCCAACTGCTCTACAGTTTTTATATATGAACTGCATGTTCTCCGGTATCTGTTCTCGACAGTTATAAGAACTGACCAATCGTTCTTTGTTAAAAGAGATTCAAGTACCTGGACAGCCAATTCGTTTCTATATTTATTCTTTAGTTCGACAGTTTTCATATTTGCCACTTCAGTATCATCGTTATATAAGTCTATGACTTTCTGATTGGATACTTTGGATCTTCCTTTTGACTGCTTATACTTTGAAGTTGATGGAAGATCAAATGACAATGCACTTCCCAAATAGGATATCCCATTTGCGTAGTCTTGGACATGTTTGACAACAAAAAGTCCTCAGCTTGACGAATCTACTTGTGGAGCAATTCCACACGACCAAAGTTCAGGTTCTGTGTAGTGTTTATCAACCCCATCCATGAGATATTTTAGGTTGGAAAGAACTTGCCTCCCTTGAGTACGGTTTAATGGCTTCAAACTATCAAGAAGATTGAAAGTTCTCCTGGAGAAATCACATATTCCCAAAATGAAATGATTCTTGCGTTCCCTATCTGATATATCACGCATATTGACACACAATGGAAGAAACAGAGCACTGCAATCACGTGAAACATCACTAAATCTTTCTCTGGACGTTTCTGGGTACGACTTTAAAGCATCAATATTTGTCAAATTGAAAGTACAATAATTATCGATAGTTCTTGCTGACACACAGCTAGAAGTAACAAGATTCGCGAGGTAGGACACCTTTCCAGTTTTTAAGCCAAGTCTTAAAAACTTAAGACTTGTTTTAAACCAAGCCTCAGCAGTGATTCAAGGTCTTCAAAGAAAAACGTAAACACGTCTTTGTCCTTAAGGGAAAATTAGTAGTTTTCCACCAAACTAGTTTCGCTGCTTTTTCTACGACAGCAGAATTGGTAGATTCGACCACTATTCCAAAAAGCCTTTTTAAAAGCTTGATCACTAAAAGTGTCATACAAATCTTTTATGAGACCTGTAATCGCATAACCATGACAAATTGATTTTAGAATTGTACATGTAAGAAGATACATATGATTTTCGTTGCAAAATGCAACATGTCCCTTTTTCCATTGTGCTTCGCCTATGTCAACTATACCACTTGGCTGGTGGTCTTTTTTTTGTTGTATTTTTTTTTTTCGCAAAAGGAATCTGATCCATCTACTTCTTGGACCATACGCAGAAACATTTCTCTCCTGGATTCAACTGGATCTTCCTCCTTCTTTATATGAACTATATATTTTTTATGTGCCTTCTCAAGGAGTCTATAGTCTCCTATTCCCTTGTATCCACGAGATACGTGTGTATAATATTCATCGTCTAAACAAAGGAGGCCCAAGATATATCTGTCCATTGGTACGTCTCGCTGTTGTTGTATAACTTTTTTTTATCAAAGCGTTGAATGACTCTGCGGTATTGTTGGTTATCCTGGAAACTGGATTAAAATCTGGGAAACGATGAAGGCACAGCCATACTTCAGCATGTCAGATTCCAAATTAACTTGAAAATAGTTAAGTGCAGGGATGGACCATTTCACGAGCCTTTCAGTTCTTATCTGGTTGTACTTATCTTTGTTTTTTGATCTTAGCAACTGAAGAATATTGTCTTCAGCTACCTTGATGTCTTCTTTAGGTGTTCCCATTTTTTGAAGTGCTGTTTAGCATTGATCCAGTAGTGTAGCCAGCAATGAACAGCCTGAATAAGAGGAAATATTTTATTTCTCGCAACCTCTATACCGTTTTCTCTGTCACTCACAAAAGCATTTTGGGGTGAATTGATGCTTGGTGCTTTCTTTATAAGAACTATAAACAGCTCTAAGTGCGAATCAGCTGATCTATTTGTGTGAAGTAAAAATGCAATTGGAATGATAGGTGTTGTCCTTCATGGTTGAAGTCAGTAGGACGGAATGTCAGTGCTTAAACCCGTAATTTTCAATGTTATATTTTGTATTATAGTAGAACACTATCGGGATACCGTGTTTTACGAAATATATAACTTCTTAGATTGCAAACTCTTATATACAGGTGACAGCTGCTTTTCCTTGCCCGAAAAACTTTTCTGTCACAACTAAATCAGTTTCTATCATAAGATATCGAATCATGTTACATGTTTCTTTGAATATCTTGCTTTTTCTGACCAAAGAAAAGGTGTCCTTTGCCTGCCTCTGACTTCTTGGAACATTTGTCTTCAGCTCATTCACTGTCTTACTAAACTCCTATGAAAATGTTCTCGGGGCGTCATCGTTGTGGTCTTTGCTATTTTTTTTGCTATTATTAATACAGATATCTCCGAAGGCACAAAAGGGTGGGTTTTTCTTCCTTCTTTTTATGGTTTCCATGGGGGTCACAAATTGATTTTCCGTCTCAAGTACCAACATCATAAATAACTGTTTATAGGCAGTACTCAAGTGGACAGTTGAATACACATGGCTCATATCGAAAGATATATCTTCAAATCAACCGTCTTGCGATCAATCAGCCGTTGATTAACTCTCTTTCTGAAGTTTGGATGAACAGAGGGTACAGTTACCGAGTGTCCCCCATTACTACTGCTATAACGGTAACCATCGGCCGTGTAGTCTTTTATGCGTTCAATACTATCTGAATATACTAAAAAATATACTACCTGCAGCAGGATAGGACGAAATAGTGTTTTTGCACAGTTTAAATCTTGATATAGAGGTTTCGTGAGCGGTCTTCAAGATTATGACAGCCTCATTAGATTTAAGTGCCGGTTTCTTGGTTTCGTAAACATGTAGATCCACTGGATTAGAAAGTGATGCGCCACGTATTTCCTGAATAACACTTGATCAATGCCTTTGAAAATTTTTTACCTTTTTGGACAACCTGCTATATTTCTTGGTTTCGTTAATATTTGGGTCCACTGGATTACGAAGTGATGTGCCATGATTTACCTGAATTGTAACATATAGACCAGCCCCTCCCCCCTCTATAAAATTCAGTACCAAATCTCTCATTCACATCCCCTTAGAAATTCTCAAATACAGGACCAAATCTCCCATCCATACAAACTCCTAAGTTCAAGACTAAATTTCTCAGTCATACCCCTTTAGTAAATTTCAATTAGAAAAAGATTTAAATAAAATCATATAGAATTTAGCAGTTATTCAATACTTTGGACTAAGTGACTTTAGACATAAGTTAAAATGTTATGGAACCAACCAACTGGTTTATTTGAATTCTACGTTTTTTTTTATTCAAAACCAGAAGGGAAATTCTTGTTACGAAAATAACTTCTGGGTGCGGGGACTAGTCACATGATTGGGAATACCAGTAGTATTGCGACATTTTTAGCGGAGGTCAACTGCACAGGTCACCAAGCCTGTCCGCGGATTTCTGGTTTAGAAATCGCGTTGGATATATCAACTCAACGCAAGGAGCTGGTAGTCAGTTTCATGGGAGTTTTGATATAGTCAAGTTCGAGAGTTCATGTGCACCTATTCATGCTATAAGTTATTGGAGCTATTTTGTCCAACGTTGTATGTTGTAAGTAAATAAACCTTATTGTATTTAATCATGTTCTGTCTATGTACTAGGGCATCAGGTACAGTTCCTCTAGTCTTCAGGTACGGTCCCAAGGGAATCTGTATTGTCTCAGGAGACCTAGAACATCATTGAGATGGTTCTGTCGCCCAGGTTACTGGGGATTATATACAAAGCCTTTTTATTCTGTTAGTAATTTAGCTCCCATATCTCGTATCCGCATTAAGCTATTAAGACTTAGAAAAGTCCCAAGCACCTCAAGGTAAAAAACCCCCCTAAGTAAAGTTCCCACCAAGTTTCATCCTGATCCCTCAACTGTAAATGTTTTCCAAGATTTTTGGTTCCGCCCCCCAAATTCCCCTTCACCGGATCCGATCGGGATTTAAGTAAGAGCTCTGGGACATGATATCCTTCCAAACATCAGATTTCATTAAGATCCGATCAATCCTTCGTAATTTAAAAATACCTAATTTTTCAGCAAAACTGGGCAATTTCGAGTTTGCCATCCGCGCCCGAGGTGAGTTAAGCAAATGTATTTATGTTCAGCGCCCTTGGGACGTATTTAAGGATATTTGTTGGAGATGGATGTCCCCGGAAGTAATGGAAAGTCAAGTGCCTACGGTTGAGTCGGATAATTTTTCTCTGTGTATGGTGGTAGTAGAAGTTTTTACAGGAAAACTGCAATGGGAGGAGAGAGATTTTAAACATGTGCTTGAATTGATAAGTCAAAAAAGGGAAGAATCTGAAAATCATAATGAAAAGAATCCTGTCATCAATGTTGGACAGTTTCCCACACATATCCGAAGGCTGTTGAATAAAATTTATGTAAAGAAGACTCTAGAGAGAAAATCAAATCTAGACACTCTAAATCTTCCCACTATATTTTTTTTTGAAGTTGTGAAAACGTAAACAAGCAAAAATTGAAGGAAAAGGTTAACAACCACTGTAAAAAAAAAAACTAAAATACACTTGAATTCACACAAAAAGGAATACATTTGTCAGTAGTTTTTTTCAAGAATTCTTTAAAAATCTCTTCCATTTTATACGTTTTTTTGTAGCCATCTTCTGGCATAATTTTGGATTATCTTTAAATTGCTGTTCTATTTCACTAAGCGACTGATCCCCACTGGCATAAACAATAGTGGCTCTCGTTGTTGCTCTGCTAATTGCTTCTGCAAGGTCATGGATCTTCAGATTGTCTTGTAATTCCTTTTCACTGAAATATTTCATAATCGTTTTGAAGATAAATTCACTCCTCTTGAAACCTTTGGATTTCATTTCTTGAATAATTTTTTCTAGTTTGTTTTGGTCCGTAAATGATTCTAAGTTTTTGTTAACACAAATGACACTTATTTTGTAATCTTTTCCTCCAAGTGGAAAATTTCTACCATTAAAATTTTTTTACTGAATGCGCATCTTTAGTTTCTTCATCAGATATTGCAAGATAACTTATAAGGCTCTTTGCTCTGAAAGAGCACCTTCTCCATCCCCATTCATATCCAGACGAAGTACTTGCTTTATCACATCCTTCCACTGTCCAGTTTCAATTACAGCTATTTCTTCTCTCTTAAATCCTTCTGTTTCAAATTGTTGTATCAGTTCTTTCACTTTAAGTTGAATAACTTTGGAGTCTTTGACACAAATAAACTCAGGCTTTTCTCCAATAATCGGAGTTCCTGGATTGAAATGGATTCTCGACATCAATTCGACTTTCATATAATCTGATCCCTGAGTTTTCTTAAAAGGGTGTATGTACTACATGTATACCTAAGACCATCCTTAAGTTCTTCATAGCACATATAATCTTTTGGTGTTTCTTGATTAACATCTTGAGTGCTTGATTTTATATATGAGGTGAACCAGCAGAAATCGGATTTCTGATATATCCTTATCATTTCAGGACGGTTGAAACAAACAAAAACGAAAAAACGATTTAACATGAAAATGTTCAGAACCGAGGTCGACAGACATCTGGAAATGGGTATCAGCTGAAACGTCAAAATTGATGTCATCACAAAACAGCCTAAATCTTGTTTCTGAATCATATCTGTCAAGCAAAAATAATTCTCGGGTATCAATATCCATAAAATCCTTGCCAGGAATGAGTTTGATTAGTTTTATAATATATTCTGTTTTGTTTATGTTTGGTCTTTATTTTTTGACAGCTCACAAAAATATGTCTTTAACAAAGCATAGTGTCTTCTCACTCATGTGAAAAACGATAATTAAATCTTTTATCTTATAAGATTCTGTTCCTGGACTTGTCTGTTCTCTCTCCAACAGTTCCAAAAACATACTGATCATTTTAGATATTGAATAATAAGTATTGCTAGTGCCTGCCACACCTGTGATATACAATGAGGTATAGGTACATTCCATGATAGCTTTCAGTCTGGATGTTAAGAAAATTCCTGCAACATCTTTTTGTTTGTTCATTTTGATTTTTTTCTTTTTATGCTCTGGGTTTAAATATGTCTCCACATTTAGTTCTGGGATCAGTATATTGCAGTGATGTGCCAAACCATAGAACTTTTTTTCTACCGACCGCGCCATGTGTTATGGGGTGGTTTTAATTAGTTTGGTGGGAACTTTACTTAGGGGGGGTTTTTACCTTGAGGTGCTTGGGACTTTTCTAAGTCTTAATAGCTTAATGCGGATACGAGATATGGGAGCTAAATTACTAACAGAATAAAAAGGCTTTGTATATAATCCCCAGTAACCTGGGAGACAGAACCATCTCAGTGACGTTCGAGGTCTCCTGAGACAATATAGATTCCCTTGGGACCGTACCTGAAGAGTAGAAGAACTGTACCTGATGCCCTAGTACATAGAAAGAAGATGATTAAATACAATAAGGTTTATTTACTTACAACATATAACTTTGGACAAAATAGCTCCAATAGCTTATGCATGAAAAGGTGCACATGAACACTCGAACTTGACTATCAAAACTCCCATGAAACTGACTACTTGCTCCTTGCGTTGAGCTGATATATCCAACGCGATTTCTAAAGAAGAACTCCCTGGACAGTCTTGGTGACCTGGGCGGTTGACTTCCGCTACTGTTGGTATTCTCCAATCATGTGACTAGTCCCCGCACCCAGAAGTTATTTTCGTAACAAGGATTTCCCTTCTGGTTTTGAATAAAATAAACCTAGAGTTCAAATAAACCAGTTGGTTGGTTCCATAACATTTTAACTTGTGTCTAAAGTCACGTAGTCCAAAGTATTGAATAACTGCCAAATTCTATATGATTTTATTTAAATCTTTTTCTAATTGAAATTTACTAAAGGGGTATGACTGAGAAATTTAGTCTTGAACTTAGGAGTTTGTATGGATGGGAGATTGGTCCTGTATTCGAGAATTTCTAAGGGGATGTGAATGGGAGATTTGGTATTGAATTTTATAGAGGGGGGGGGAGGGTCTGGTCTATATGTTATATATCCCCTTTCCCGTTGTAGATTGATGTCCCCATCAATCAGTCTAATTCCTTTCTTTAAACATTGCTTTTAATCCCCATTGTCTAAAAATTTTCTTATTATAATTTCTTAACCTTATAATAATGATTTAAAATTTAAGAAATATTTTCCTTCACCTTATATATATATATATATATATATATATATATATATATATATATATATATATATATATATATATATATATATATATATATATATATATATATATATATATATATATATATATATATATATATATATATATTTATATGTCCTGCACATAGCACTAAAAAAATTACTTAACAACACTTGACATTAACTGTTATTACACATGAATACCTGGTTCCAATTGTTTGTTTTTATTTGAATTATAAACAATTTTAACTGTTGTATTTAATTTTCAATTGATCCCAGGCATTTAAAAAAAAATATACAACATTATATAAAAAGACTTCCACTGGTACTTTTATTTAATTCAATTTATTAATTCACTATTTGTCACTTTTTAATTGTTTATCACTTATTATTTTAGGATATTAATTTCATACCAATCACGATTTTCGTGTCCTTGCCCTATTTACTGATTGAACAAATATGTCATTTTCTAATTTATCACCTTTAAGTGTTTTTGTTGTTTAAAAATTTAACAATTGTAAAGACTGTCTTGTTTTCATGCTTTCACAAAATGGGAAGCGCGGGACCCGGAATCACCTATCCCCAGCAGTTTAAGTACAAAAGTACCACCGGTACTACAGCTCTTCCGTCCCGTTCCCGCTCTCTTTTGCATTTTAAGCTTTATCTTTATTGTCTTTAATTCAATTGATTGAGGTAGTATTTAAGACCTTACTTTGTGGTTGATTCCTAAGTTAAAAAAAATAGAATTTAGGATGTTCTATTCTAAATCTTCATCTAGGTCTGTGACTTTGCTGACATTAAGTTTCCATATTGAAATAGGTTATCATCTATGGTGTCTTCTTGGTTATGTTGTGATTGTATTTGCTGGCTGGATGTCTTCTCTAGTCTACGGTATTCAGTCAGAAGGATGAATATGATTGTAGTAAATAGTTGGTGCCATTTGGGATGTTACTTGGGTGATAGCTGTTTGGTTGAATCAGATGTGTTTTTCGGGCATTCTTCGGCGGTTGATAAATCATGATAGGTGCTTTCCAGTCTTTGACCATGAAGTTCGTAGGCCAATGTTAAGAGTATGCCAAATTCTGTAATAAAAAATTTCCAAGCATAATCATGTTGTCAAGATATAAAATGATACTAGTATTACGATAACACGAAGCATTATTGTAATATGAAATTGCATAATAATAGCAAATAATTGCATAACAGTAATATTATTTTTAAAAATTCAAAGGGAAATTGAATATACAATTTCTTAAAATAAGTTTTAAATTCTAATAATTTTTCAGGTACATTCGAAGTAACGTGAGGTATATGTGGTTATATAGTAATTAAGAATATTTTTATTGTTATTACACTATTACTATATTATTATGATTACATGTAAATATAAAAACACTCAACTAAAGAGAGTAGTTAAATATAAGATTACATAGAGGTCTTAATATGTTCTGGTTCATACTTTTATCCAAAAAAAATTTTGAACTTCCAATGCGCGATTAGTCGAAAAGTAATACATTTTGCATCATAGCCTTTCAATCATCACGCCTTGGAATATTTTTATTTTGGAAATAGAGCAGCAAAATTACAAGAGATGACCTCTTAAATCTCTTGCACATAAAAAAAATAGGAACGAATTTTTCGTGCTTGTTCGAGGTCTATATTTACATAAGATTTTCTGCCAAGAGTATTTTTGATGTATATGCCAAAAAGTAATACAGTATGTTGTATCATAGCCTTTTAGCTGTTAAACACCAACAGTATTTCCTACAGTAGGGAAAGGATGTTAACGTACGGGGAAAGACCTCTCAATGTTCCCGGATTATTACATTCTCCCTGTTAAAATGGCTTAAATATCATCAGGAGCAGTAGGGATCAATTGATGCATCTCTTGTGCTTCAATTGCATCATTATTTATCCTTTTTCGCTTCAGTAGTTTCCCATAGTTAATTGTTTGTAGCGCTCTTATTGTTAGTGAAATAAGAAATACCATGAATATAGTGATTATAATATTACACCATGAGTTTGGTGAGAACAAACCGTATTGGCTCTCCACATATTTCAACCTTTGGTCTTCGTCAGTGAATAAGGGTGTTTGCATATCTACCGCTTCCTTTATTTTTGTTAATTGCATTGTACCCTTAATCTTTTCTATTTTTGTCCATATGGCTGTTTTAGATTTCTCATAATTTATATTCGGAATCGTGAAGAACAAGTTTATTCCTTGAAAGTTTATTGTTTTTGGGCTCGTGACGTTAGTGCTGGTTGTGATTAGAGGTGTTTGGACAGTTGTTTCTTTAGTTACAAGTCTGCAACCTTGTTTGATTGTAATAGTTCCAACATCCTGTAACAATATGTCAGTTCGATAGCTGGGGTCAATTTTTTCTGTATTTTTATAGCAGGATAGGGTTCCTATAGTCTTTTTAGGTACTGTAAATAACCATTAGTCGTTCCGCAAATTAATGAAAGTTACTCTTTTGGTATTTCCTATTAAGGCTTCACAAGAATCAGGAATATCTTGTTGCTGTGATTCCTTTAGGAATAGATCTAGCATGCATGATCCTATCTTTACGTTATATATAGGTAATGTCAGTTGGCAGACCAAATTTTTAAATGACACGCATTCTTTTAATTCTTCGGCATTTGCTAGTGCGTATTTTCTTCTGTCTTGATCTATTAACATATATTCCGCTTCTGGGATGATGCTCATGAAGGAGTTTGTCTCTTTAATGTTGAAGGGGAAAGTAGATATTTTGTATAGGTCATATATGGATTGTTGATTAATTAAAGAATTGTTGCTACAGCAAATAGTTGCTCATTGATCTCGGTGATATGCACCTTTAGTTTGATATAATATAAAACAAGTTAGTTACTTCTGGTTCTACTGGTAAGTGGAGACCAAATGTTAAGTGAGTTTTTATTTTGTTTAGGATGTTTTTAAGATCCGAGGGATCCACTAAGTCGTAAGAAAGGGGCCCTCCTGTTAATTCAAATAACGCAAATTCAAATTTACTGACATTAGTGGCTAAGTTCAACAAAGACATAATAACAATGTCGAGTGACACCATCGTTAGGCTGGAATCAGAGATTACTCTGTCTACTTCATTTTTTTAATAGTTCATTGTGTTGACTGTTCTTGAGATTTTCTTGGATATGGCCTCGATTTTGTCTTTTTGATAATTGGCGACACTTGCTTGTATTTTTTGCACATGTAGTGTTGTATTCATGGCTGTGTTGAGTCTTTTACCATTATTTAAGTTTGTTTAAGTTTTTGTATTTCTGTATTAAATAGTTCAAATAACGCTTCTAACCTTTGTCTATATAATATGAGGAATGCCTGACGAGTTGATATTTTATGGGCATTTTCCATGGTTAATTCCGGGAGGGGTTCTAATTGATTCTTTGCTGGTTCGTCAGCCATGGCCAGAAGCGCGCAAGTTTTTTTTACCATCTATTGTCCAACATTCTCTCCAGTGATTTTCATCTTGACATTTTTTGTCTCCATCCAAAAATTGTGTTCGACCATAGTCTGTCTCGACAAAAGGAATTTGCCACCTAACTTGTATTCTTTCCTTCTTCGTAGAAGTCCATAACCAGCTAGTTGATTGCCATGGTTGCCTTACTGTTATTAAAATTTCATCGTTCTGAATTGGCATTAGTACACCAGGGATAGTTTCTGTAGTAATTTCTGACATTAAGGTGTCTAACTCTATTGATTGTGGGTCAGTCGTCGTGGGGTTTGACGAGGGGATTGTTTCTTCCACTTCTGTTATTGGGGTATGTTCAGTTTCGATTGTTGTTGGAGTAAATTCGGTTTCTGCTGTGGTTTCCTCGTTCTGAGTATCGTATTTCCAGAAGGTAGTCGTTTCGTATTTCTTTTAGGTGCTTTTGGAGATTTCCATTAATTCGTTTGTGTTTTCTTCGGTATTAGAAGTAAGATATAGAATATGGGAGGTCGTGTTGATTTTGGTAGCTTCCGTTGTAACATTTATTATTTAGAAAAGTATTGACATTTAAACTTGTATTTCGGTTCGCTGGTACCATTAGTGGAATTTGATCCTACGTCAATATTTTCTATACCCCTTATTATCTCTGGTATTTTATTTGTTCGTGTTGAAAGGTCAGATACAATGTTTGTTGTTCGGGTTTCAATTGCAGCGGTTTGTTGTGTGTTTGGGGAAATATTTCTTACGTTTTTCGTTTCAACTTCTGTTGGCTTTATTTCAGACAAATTTATTTGTTCCTGTACGGGCTTCTTCTCAGCCTTGTTAGCTTGTTTTGGTCCCTTCCATAGTTCCTTGAAGAAATTCCATACTGTGGGCAATTCGTTTAATAATGCATATTGTCCATCATAAAATTTTCTTTGTCTAAGTTGGGTCTTAATTGGTTTAATTATATTTTGGGTCTCTATCGGTATCTGAGTTTTGGTTTTCGTTAATTGATCTTTTTTTCTCTTTTCAATGGCTTTCCCGAGTCTTATAGCTTTATCAATTTCGGCCATTTTTGCATCAAAATCATCTACTATTCTTTTTATTTTGATTTTGGGATAGGTAGGGGATGGCATGTCTTTCTTTTCTTTATGGTTGCTTTTGCTTGCCTTTTGTCCTTTGTCTGATTTTAAAAATTGAAAAATTGATTCTTTCAGATCAAATGTATTTTTCTCCAGTCTTATAACTTGTTGGAAGAATGTTTCAAATGGCTTAGGGTCTACCTTCATAAATATTTTTCAAGCGTTGTTACTAGTTAGAAGTGAATTTTCGTGTTTGAATATTATCCCATGCTTTACGACATCTTGTGTATGGGCACTTATACACATGGTCATCAAAAATGTTAAGATCATCATTTCTTATCTGTAATTAACATTTAATAAATTATTTCTTGAATAAATATGATAGAAAGGAAAAATGGATTGCGTGACGGTGAGATTTATTAAGTATTATTTGAGTTGTTGAGCATAGATCTAAGGGGCTAATACGCTATAGTCATCAAGAAATAGTATTAAAATAGTTAATTTAAAAATATCAACAAATCTAAATTGGAGCTGAGAAAGGAAGTAATGTTTTTTATAAAATCAATTTATACTTAAGTAGTTTGTGGTAACAAACTGTGATAAAGAGCGATTTGGCTCAATAGTAACGAAACTTTAAAGTCCAATAGCAAATATCTTAGTAGTCCCAAAAGTAATTAATATATATTATCAGTGTACAGACCTTGACATGTGATTAGGACAATTTAGTTCTAAGAAAGACTTCTTGGTGTATATACTGCCTTAGAAGATTGCCTGATGAGTACTTTCCTAGTCTAATGAAATAATCAAAAGGCAAGCTCCCAGGAAATATAAAACTCTAGCAAGGAATGATGCTCGGCCAATGTCAAAAACCAAAAGGGGATCAAAGAATAGGGAAGACGCTTCTAGTGAAGATTCTGTGTCTGAATAGGCTAAGGGGCGTAAAAACCATTACGAAATATCCGTGGTATCGCCTATTCCAAAAACAGGCTTATTTTTGCAAGTAAAATTATTCTGATTTCAAGAAAGATTCTTTCGTTATTGAAGTAATTAGGAAGTATTTGGTTATTTTCTCTCTAACGTCAGTTCGCCTGCACATCTAACGAGATTCACTCCCCATCTTTCATATACCTAAATGGGCTTATAAGACATCTATGGTGTTTTGGCTTTACGCCCGGAAGTGAAAAAAAACGAAAAAAAACTATCAAACAGTTCGTGGTAACGAATTGTGAAGTAAGGAGCGACTCGGCTCCATAGTAATAAAACATATAAAAAAACTGAATTTTGATGTTAGAAGATATATCAGAAGAATCGAATTTTCATGTTAATTCTGAATATAAAAGTTTCATTAAATTTAGTTTTGTCATGAAGAGCCTAAGAAATATTGTCTTATTTTGGAAAATAGAGGGAAACTTTCCTAAAAGTCATAGAACCTCAACGAAAATCATACCATCGCATTCGGCGTATCAGACAACCTTATAGCAAAAATTTCAAGCATCTATCTTCAAAAATGTGGAATTTTTTGTCAGAAGATTAATCATGGGTGCGTGTTTTTAGAAGATAAAACAGTAATACTTTAAAGTTGTAATCATTAGGTACTTTAATATGTATATTGTCTACAAACTAAAGGACCAACTTGAGTCTTACTAATAATTTTTATTTCAAAAAAGACTTTCTTAAAAATTTTTGTTTTAGGCCTGGGATGGGGTTAATTCAAGACTTATTATTTGTTCATTACTCTCTACTAAAAGCGAGCTTGGGGGGGGGGAGATGGATGGACATTTGCAACATTTACATTAAGGTTATTCTATTGTTTATAAAAATACCTGGATATAGAAGGAAATAATAGCACTTGCGTTCAGAGAGAATCGCCGTTAAACTTCTTCATGATTTTAGAAGATTAAGAACGAAAACTATTTAAAATTTTGCTAACCAAGAAATTTTTACAACAACACATGTCTGATAATAGTAGGAATTAATTTATTTGTTTGTTACGGCTTGAAGCTTACCTTACTGATTGTGTAGGTGTAATATAGGGGTAGGCATATTTTATTATCAAAGTTTTGATTTTTGGTTTAAATTAATTGGTTAAAATCTAATTATGGATGGGTTCATGTAGTCTGGAATTTAAAATGAGGAATTATTATTATATTATAAGATTACAAGGCCTAGTGATTATGTTTCAAAGATCATAGCTCTTTTTTTGTATGCACTTTGAGAAATAATTATAGTTATTCCAAAACTTTCACAAATTGGCTAAGGGTGTCGTATTAAGGTATAAGAGTTAGACTTCCGACAAGTTAAGTGTTCTTTTGCACTTGAACTCCTTCCAGCTCAAAATTAAGTAGCCTAGTTGTTGAAAAATATAAAAAAAATTCGAAAAATTTTAAACTTTTTCCCTCTTTTTTTCGCTTAAATGAATATTTGTTATAAATCACACTCTTCCAGCTGACTTTCAATCAAAGAGTTATTTAAACTACCCTGTATTGTGAAATTTTCTGTAGGGGAGGGAAAATTATTCTATTTAAATTTATACACATACGTACATATGTATTAAACATGTAGTTTAATATAGCCTACACTTTAAAATAATAGTATTTATGTTTAATTAAAAATTCTTTTAATTTTTAACCAACAGAGTCGGTTAAGGGATTAATTTAACACCAAAGGGATGGTTTATATATAAAACAAAAATTTGCGAAGAAAAGAACTTTTAACAATTAATTGGTTTGATGATGATGATGATGATTTTATTGAGTGACCAAACCTTTGCAAGTATTTCACTGCTAAATGTCTACAAACTAACACTACATAGGAAAAGAAAAAACAAACAGACACTTGAACAAGTGAATCTAATAACAATATTGATTTATGATCTTAAGGAGAATTAGGTTCTTAAGGCTATTTATTTTTAAATGAAAAGAAATGTATTCTTTTGAAATAGCATATAAATTGGCTAAATTATAAGCATATAAAAATTTTACGTCGGTTTAATTTCTAATTACAAGTCATGCTTTCTTCAATATGTTTTTGTTTATAGTACTACTTTGTTTAGATTATAGGAAATTAAATTACTTTATTAATAAATGCACATTGGTTCAGCACATGGTGTAGTTTGGTTAACACAAACTTATTAATAATTTTTTTTTATGCAGCACATCTAATTTTAGTCTTATACGGGACATAGCGCAGCGCTTAGCGGCACATTTTTATCTTAGTTAAGTTTTACTAACTAACACTGCAATATGGCGTAATTTTATACGGTTTATTAAATGTTTTCTTTTTCAAGTTTTTCATTGTATAAAACCTTCAGGTTAGTTAGGAAATAGATAAGTGTGTTATTTTCAACTTGATTGAATAAAAAAAAATGCATTTTTCCATTAGGTTAAGATACCTTCCTAACGCAATTATTTATGTTGATTGAAGATGTGCATTATAATTATAGCAACTTCGAAAAACCTTTAGATTTTAGGTGCTTACTAATTAGACAAGATCTGAACATTATACATGTTTATTATATCCGAAGTTTACGACTTGTCATTTAGACCCATCAATAAGTTTCTCTTGACTTTTCAGAAAATTATAATTGAAAGTTTTATTAGGGTACGTTGGGGGGAACATACCAGGATGTCCTTTTATTGTATTTGGACTGAGTGCTATTTAAATTGAGAACAATGTTCTACTTTGTAAGTTGATATATGCAATTTCTCAATAGGATAAGGCAACATTGTTGACCTGAAAATTAAGGGTTCATCTCATTTGTTGTAATATAAAAGTCCTTGTCTTACGATTCATTGTTCAGTTCTTAAGACGGAAACATCATATTTTGTTTATCTAAGCGGGATATATAAGTATATTTCGTGAACGAAATGCTTAACAATTACAGTTATTGTGTTTTTAAGTGTAAAGTTTGGACCGTGCTACGAATCCATGCAGATTTTGGACAAGATAAGAGGTTGTATTTTGTTAAATATATTTGGTACTTTTTAAAATTAAAGAAAAAAAATTATTTTCTTTTATAACGCGCTATAGTTACATATAGTTACTCTGCCTCCTTTTTTTTCAATGTCCAATAGTCACCTCTAGAGCTCCGCCTTTTTTTGCCAATCAAATCTTATCGAATATATATTAATATTATAAGGGGTCAGTAGGCTAAGTGTTAAGATTAGATTTTCCGCGTGGGATATATTCTTACGCTTATTTATAATGGCCTGTAAAATTTTTACAAGATTAGCGGTTTTGGTAATTTTAAACATATTTATATTACTGTAGGCATATGGATAAAGATAGTTATACGGAGGTTTTTTTTTGCAATGTTAGTGTTGGTAAGCGTAATTTATTTATAAATTTATTACCTTACAAACATATTTCCTGTTTCGTTCTCTTTCCTTTTCCTGAAACGTTTTTACTTTATTTTTTTTTTTCAAATTTAGTTGCATTTAGGGGCTTTTTGTCCAAACTCTATTTCTGATATTAATTCGTAATAATTTTCTTTGCTTTTTGGCCCGAAAATAGATAGTAATTGTATACTATTTACTAGTTTTCTTCCAAATCTCATGTTTTTAAAATTGGAAGATAGGGAGGGGTGGAGTTTTCGTGCCTCTTTCCTTAGCTTTTTTACTTTTCTTAGGTCTACTAACGTTAAATGTGGCTTCCAGCTTTCTTGATTTGCAAGCTGTACACCGCTCTTGGTAATTTCTTTAGTAATTTCTTCTATAACTGGATTTAAGCGTGTTTTAACTACATCTTCGTTTTCTAATTTTGCATATAGAATTTGCTCAAAGAAATCTCCGATGCCTTGAAAATCTAGATAAAGTTTTTCGTTTGTAAAATCTCGTTCATATTTTTCTATGGCTTTGACGAAAGCACTTTTTACCTGTTCAACTTTACTATTATTTTTCAGATGTAACACTTTTAACGTTAGATGGAAAGAGCTTTGTTTGATTAAGGCTTTTGTTAAGGTAGGGTTTTTTTCAATTATATGTTTTTGCAAAATTGAAGCATTCATCCTTATCTGAGCGTTTTTAATCTGGACTGCGAGAAAGTAATTTGGTCGAGATTCCATTATTCCAGATCTTTAGACAAGTCCAATTTCTAAAAAAAGATTAAGTTGGGTTATTTTAATAATCATTAGGTGGAGTTAGACATGTTTTCATAATTAATTTCGCGGGATTAGCTGTTTGGTTACTCAGGGGTTCTAAGTAAAAATTTACAAAGTAGACAGTTTTGTTCCACAGTTGATTCCGAAATTACTTGGCATATTGAAAATTGGCCCGTCTAGATATGTTAAGAAATCTTTTGATTTTGGAATGTGAGCTGACCAAAAGGTTAATTCAGATATTTGACTGTTATTTTCTGAATTGTCCTCAGCGAACATTAGATATTTTTGTAAACCTTTAGGTAATTGAAGGCTCCACAAAGTGTAATTCATACTTGCCTTTCGCATGAGAAGACGGATGTGCTTCCTGCACTGTTCTTTTAAAGTTAAAGGTACTGACACGTTACGGATTATTTTGAAAATTAATATTTTATGGAAATATAAGGGGTTTCTACAGCTCATTAATTTTTCAAATACGATTACATCTGTTTGAGGCGCTATTTTTGACGCAAAATGGTCATCGCATTTGCTACAGTTAAAGATTATTTTCTTTAGTTCATCGTATTCTCGTTCATAAAGGTGGAATTTTCGGCCGTTTCCTATTAAGTTACTAGCTGAATAATGGGTCTTGTAATCTTTGTAAATTTTGTATAGTACGCTTGGTTTTTCCAACAAGACATTTGTATTTCTTTTTATCAGTATTGACAAAAATCTTAGGGGCCATATGATCGTATAGCCTTTTTCGTTATAGATTCTCCAGAAATTTTCGCTGATCAATTTTGCTACTAGAGGGTATTTTTTGAGGGAGATTTTGTCAAGTAAGATCGTAAAAGTCCAAGACGCAAGTTGTTGTTTATATTGGAAGTTTTCTCTTCTTATCTTGCGTGTAAATGAACAGGATGACAAGATAAATAAAATTCTCGTTATTAAATTATTAGTGATAAGTATAGGAACTTCGAGTAGGAGGTAGAGAGTTTGGTAAAGTAAATCTCTTGTTGCATTCTTAACGGCAATTTCTAAATCTCGGTCCAATAAATCGTGGTCAATTTTAGACAGGTTTGGCAAACTTTGGGTTTTACACGGAAACCAAGTTGTTCGGTTCTTGGGGTATTTTGGTGGACTTTGTATTGTTCTAGTTTTTACATCAAAACTTTCTCCAA
>NW_027062978.1:0-58641 GCF_032884065.1 Artemia franciscana
TTTCTTGTCTCTCTCTTCGCGCCTGAATGTCAAACTGTGTTTGGTGTCTGTGTGTTTTTTTTTTGTCTGTCCGTACTTTTTTTCGCGCGTGTGTGTTTGAATGTTTGTGAGAGAGTGTGTGTGTGTGTGTGTGCGTGTATGTTTGTGTGTGTGTGTGATTGTGTGTTTTTGTATGTGTGTGTGGGTTTATGTGTGTGTGTTTGTGTGTGTTTGTATGTTTGTATATTTTCTGTGCGTGTATATGCTTGTGTGTGTGTGTGTGTATGTTTGTGTCTTTCTATGTGTTTATATCTGTGTATGTGTATGTTGTGTATATGTATCTGTGTATATGTAAGTGTGCATTTCAGTGTGTGTGTGTGTGTATGTGTGCGTTTTTGTGTTTGTATGTGTGTTTCTGTCTGTGTCAGTGTTTGGGTTTGTGTGTGTTTCTGTGTGTGTTTTTATGTGTGTTTGTGTCTGTGTGTGTGTGTTTTTGTTTGTGTGTGTAGGTGTGTTTGTGTTTGTGTGTGTTTGTGTGTGCGTTCGGGGGCGGGGGAGGGTGGGTGGGTGTGTGTGTGTGTATGTTTGTGTGTGCGTTACTGTGTGTATGTGAGTGTGTGTCTTTGTATGTGTGTTTGCGTTACTGTGTATGTGAGTGTGTTTCTGTGTGTTTGTAAGCGCGCTTGTGTGTGTTTGTGTTTATAAGGATGTGTATGAGCTTTCGTGATTCAGAGTTTGCATCCCTATGTGTCTAACTTTGCATGGTCGTGTGTGTGTATTCTGTGTTTGCGTTGTTTAACCGCCAGGTTTTTTTCTCTCTCTCTTCATGCCTCTGCGTTTGATTGTGTGTTTGCCTGTGTTTTTGACAATATGGATGCATGTGAGTGTGTGTGTTTTTGTTTCTCCCTCTGTATTTTTGTCTCTCTCTCAGTGCCTCTGTATCATTGTGTGTACCTGTGTGTCAGACTGTGGGCCTCTGTGTGTGTCTTTGTATTTTTTTTTTCGTTTTTTTTTCACCATCTCCTTGCCTTCGTGTCTCACAATGTCTAGGTCTGTCTTTGTCTGTGACATTGTGTGGTTTGATGTCTTTTGTGTGTGTGCGTGTGTGTGTTTGAGTGTTTTCCCCTGTGTATGTTTTCGTCTTTCTCTCTGTGTCTTTGTGTTTGACTGTGGGTACCTCTGTGTCTAGCTCTGTGTACTTGCGTGTTTGTGTCTGTCTTACTGTGCGTATGTGCTTTTTCCCTCTTGGTTTTTGTCTTTTTCTTTTGTGTGTTTGTATGTTTCCCTCTGTTGTTTTCGTCTCTTTTCCGTGCCTTTATATCTGACTTTGTATGGTTGTGTGTTGGTTCTTTCTTTCTCTCTCTCTCTCTCTCACTATGCCTGTTCATCTGACTTTGTGTATGCCATTGAATCTGACTTTGTGTGGTTGTGTATATGGGTGTTTGTGTGTGTATATGTTCTTCCCTCTGTTTGTTTTTTATCTCTTTCTTCGTGCCTGAATGTCCAACTGTGTTCGTGTGTCTGTGTGTGTTTTTTTGTATGTATGTAATTGTTTTCGCGCGTTTGTGTGTGAATATTTGTGAGAGAGAGTGTGTGTGTATGTGTATATGTGTGTGTGTGCGTGTATGTGTTTGTATGTGTGTGTTTATGTGTGTTAGTATGTGATATATTTTCTGTGCGTGTATGTGCTTGTGTGTGTTTGTATTTTTGTGTATGTGTATGTGTTTATATCTGTGTATGTGTATGTTGTGCTATATGTATCTGTGTATATGTATGTGTGCATTTTAGTGTGTGTGTGTGTGTGTGTGTATGTGTGCGTTTTTGTGTGTATGTGTGTGTGTGTCTGTTTCAGTGTGTGGGTTTGTGTGTGTTTGTGTGTGTGTGTTTTTGTGTGTTTTTTGGGTCTGTGCGTATGTGCTTTTTCCCTCTTGATGTTTTTGTCTTTTTCTCCTGTGTGTTTGTGTGTTTCCCTCATTTGTTTTTGCCTCTTTTTCCTTGCCTATATTCTGTTTTACCCTTATGTCTGACTGAGTGTCTGTGAGTGTGTTTGTCTGTGTATTTTTCATCATTTTGTTTTATTCTCCCTCTTCGTACCTGTATGTCTCACTGTGTCTGGGTGTGCCTTTGTCTTTGACATAGTGTGGTTTTGTGTTTTTGTAAGTGTATTTGTTTGTGGTTGTTTTCCCTCTGTTTGTTTTTGTTTCTTTTTCTATGCCTGCGTGTCTTTGTGCGTTTATGTTTGTTTGTGTTTTTTTTTTGTGTGTGTGTATGGTGTGTTTGTGTGTGTGTTTGTAAGTGTGTCTGTGTGTGTGTGTGTGTTTGTGTGTGTTGTATGTGTCTGTATGTTTGTGTGTGTGTTTGTTAGTGTGTTCAAGTTCTAGTTCAAGTTTTTGTTAATTTTCTATGCCTGCTTGTCTTTGTCCGTGTATGTTTTGGTATGTTTGTGTTTGTGTGTGTGTGTGTGTGTGTGTGTGTGTGTGTGTGTGTGTGTGTGTGTGTGTGTATGTGTGTAGGTGTGTGGGTGTGTTTGTGAGTATGCGTGTTTGTGTGCGTTAGAGTGTGTATGTGAGTGTTTCTTTGTGTGTGTGTGTTTGCGCGTGCGCGTTTGTCTATGTGTGTTTGTGTGGATTTGTATGAATTCTTGTGATTTTGAGTTTGCATCTCTGTGTGCCTGACTTTGTATGGTCATGTTTGTGTGTTTCTGTGTATGCGTTGTTTAATCTCTACGTGTTTTATCTCTCTCTCTTCATGCCTTTGCGTTTGATTGTGTGTTTTTCCTGTGTTTCTGACAGTTTGGATGTATGTCAGTGTTTGTTTTTGTGTTTCTGTCTCTGTATTTTTGCCTCTCTCTCAGTGTCACCGTGTCATTCTGTGTGCCTGTG
Organism: Artemia franciscana; assembly: GCF_032884065.1. Lineage (NCBI taxonomy): Eukaryota > Metazoa > Arthropoda > Branchiopoda > Anostraca > Artemiidae > Artemia > Artemia franciscana. The sequence continues at coordinate 2,862 of NW_027062978.1, forward strand.
TGTCAGACTGTGTGCCTCTGTGTGTGTATCTGTGTATTATTTTCTGTATTTTTCTCCTCTCCTTGCCTGTGTCTCTCACTATGTCCGGGTGTGCCGTTCTATGTGACATTGTGTGGTTTGATGTCTTTTGTATATATGCTTATGTGAGTTTGAGTGTTTTCCCCTTTGCGTGTTTTGTCTTTCTCTCCGTGTCTTTGTGTCTGACTGCGCGTGTGCCTCTGTGTCCGACTTTGTGTGCTTGCGTGATCGTTTGTTTGTGTCTCTGCGTATGTGCTTTTTCCCTTTTGATGTTTTGTCTTTTTCTCCTGTTTGTTTGTGTGTTTCCCCCCGTTGTTTTCGTCTCTTTTCCCGTGTCTGTTTTTCTGACTTTGTCTGGTCGTGTGTCGGTGTGTGAGTGTGTTTTCGTCTATCTCTCACTCTCTCTCTCTGTCTCTGTCTCTCTCTCTCTCTCTCTTTCTCTCTCTCGCTCTCTCTCTTTATCTTTATCTCTCTCTTTCTCTCTCTCTCTCTCTCTTTCTCTCTCTCTCACTCTCTCCCTGATCCTCTCTCTCTCTCTCTCTCTCTCTCACTGTGCAGGTTCATCTGACTGTGTTTGTGCCATTGATCTGACTTTGTGTGGCTGTGTATGTGGGTGTTTGTGTGTGTATGGGTTCTTCCCTCTATATGTTTTTTGTCTCTCTCTCTCTGCCTGAATGTCAAACTGTGTTCGTGGGTCTGTGTGTTTGTTTGTGTGTGTGCTTATTTGTGCACGAGTGTGTGTGAATGTTTGTGAGTGTGAATGGGTGTGTGTGTTTGTGTTTTGCTGTGTGTGTGTGTGTTTTTGTGTTTGTGTGTGTGTCTCTGCCTGTGTATGTGTATGTGTGTATATTTTCTGTGCGTGTGTGTGTGTATGTTTGCGTATGTGTGTGTTTGCTTATGTCTGTGTATGTGTATGTGTGTGTGTGCGTTCGTGTGTGTATGTGTGTGTTTGTGTGTGTGTGTGTATATGGGTGTATGTTTGTTTGTGTGTGTTTCTGTGTCAGTTTTTGGGCTTTTGTGTGTTTTTGTGTTTTTTTCGTTTTTGTTTTGTTTTGTTTTCTTTTTTTATACCTGTGTGCTTTTGTGCGTATATGTTTGTGCGTTTGTGTTTGTGTGCTTGTGTGTGTGTGTTTGTGTGTAAGTGTGTGTGTGTGTGTGTGTGTGTATGTTTGCGTTAGTTTGTTCAAGTTCAAGTTTTTTATTATTTTCTATGCCTGCGTTTCTTTGTGCATGTATGTTTATTTGTGTTTGTGTTTGTGTGTGTGTGTTTATGTGCGTGTATGTGTGTGTGTGGTTGTGTTTGTGTGTGTGTGTTTTGGTGTGTTTGTGTGTGTATGTGTGTGTGTGGGTGTTTGTGTATGTGTGCGTTAGTGTGTGTATGTTAGTGTGTGTCTGTGTATATGTGTTTGCGTGCACGCGTGTGTTTATTCGTGTAGATGTGTGTGACTTTTTGTGATTCAGAGTTTGCATCCCTGTTTGTCTGACTTTGTATGTTCGTGTGTCTGTGTTTCTGTGTGTGCGTTGTTTAACCTCTGGGTGTTTTGTCTGTCTCTCCATGCCTCTGCGTGTGATTCTGCGTTTGCCTAGGTTTCTGACAGTATGGATGTATGTGAGTGTGTGTGTTTTTGTTTCATCCTCTGTATTTTTTCCAATCGCTCAGTACCTCTGTATCGTTCTGTGTGCCCTTATGTCAGACTTTGTGCCACTGTGTGTGTCTGTGGATTTTTAGTCGTGTTTTTCTAGCTCTCTTTGCCTGTGTCTCAAAACAAAAAAATTTAATGAAACTCCATACAAAATGTGTTTCATAGATTCACTTCCTTTTATGGCTTCATCATTAAATAGGCTTTCTGAAAGTTTAGCTAAATGTGAATGTAAAGTAAATTACAATTGTTTCAGAAATAATTTTATGTATACTCTGGATGTATTTCAAAATACTGAAGAATTCAAAGAAATAGCAAAGAAAAGGATTTATCCCTATGAATATAATGATGGCTTTGAAAAATATATGCTATAAAATTATCTTCAATAAAGAAGGTTTATTTATGAAGGGGATGTTTCTGAAGAAAAAACCTATAAGAAGATTGATATCTATTTTGAAATTACTTGAATGTAAAATACTATTAGGTTGGAGTAAAATTATGCCTAAAAAGTGATATTTTAATTTTTTAAGATGTCTTAGAAAATTTTTAAAATGTACATTTAAGTAATTGAAAACTAGATCCACTCCACTTCTTCTCAGCACCAGGAGAAACATGAAAAGCCTTTCTCAAACACTCTAAAGCTGATGTTTCATTATTTTGTAAGGAAAATTTGTATTCCTGTATTGAAAAAAGGAATAAGTGGAAGTGTATCTCAGTATATGAAAAGAGATGCAAAAACCAATAACAAGTACAAGAAAAACTTTCTTAAAAACACAACCTTCAAAATATTTAATGTAACTAGGTGCTAATAATCTAAATGGGTGGGTGAGGTTACAAAATTTATATGAAAAAGACTTAACTTTTATTAATATTCCCGAACAGTTAAAATAAAACAACACCTCAGACTATAGGCAACAATTAAAAGATTACTTTCAATTAGAAATGAACAAGGATAATGTAGGATCCATTTACGAAGTGATTCTTAGAATATCCAAGACAATTACACAATTTACATAATAATTTATTATTAAAAGTAAAACTTTTAATAATAAAATAAATTATGTTGTGGCTTATAAGAATTTAAAATTTAATTTAAAACTTGGCTTAGTATTGAAAAAATACATTAAATACTAGCATTTACTGAGTTACCCTATTTAAAAAATATATCAATCATAATACTAAATTATGACAAAATGGAACGAATGATTTCGAGAAAGATTTCTTAAGAATCATGAAAAATTCTTGTTTTGGGAAAACCATAGAAAATATTGGGAAAAGAACAGTAATTGAGATAATCACTAGTGAGGAAAAAAAGAAAAATAATTAAAAAACATTACTTTAGATCGCAAATAAAGTTTAGCAAGAATTTCCAAGTAGCCAGAATGGCCAAGTCGAAAATAAATGGGGAAGAAAAAATCTTTCCTTCTAAACATCATATTTCATTAAGATCTGGTCAACCGTTCTTAAGTTCAAATACCTCAGTTTTTCCAATTTTTCTTAATTAACACCCGCTCTCGCTCCCCCAAATAGACCAGATTCAGTCTGGTTATGTTAATCACGTGTCAAAGACCTGTGCTTATTCTTCCCAACAAGTTTCATCCTGATCTCTCAACTCCAAGCGTTTTCAAAGATTTCCCGTCTCCCCAGCTCCCCTACTGACACAGGATCCGGTCAGGATTTGAAACAAGAGATCTGTGTTACGAGGTTCTTCTAAATATGAAATTTCACTAAGATCCGATCACTCCTTCGTAACTTGAAATACCTCTTTTTTCCAATTTTTCAAAATTAACCCTCCCCCAACTCTCCCAGAGACAGCATATCTGTTCCGGTTATGTCAATCACGTATCTAGGACTTGTGCTTATTAATCCAAAAAGTTTTATTCCGTTCCCTCCACTTTAAGTGTTTTCCAAGATTTTAGGTTTCCCTCTCCAACTCCCTCCTTTGTCACCAGGTTTGGTCAAGATTTAAAATAAGAACTCTGAGACACAATATCTTTCTAAAAATCAAATTTCATTAAGATCCGATCACCCGTTCGTAAGTTAAAAATACCTCATTTTTCTAATTTTCCGAATTAACCTTCCTCCCCACTCCCCCTGATGGTCGAATCGGGGAAAAGACTATTTCTAATTTAATCTAGGCTGGTCCCTGATACGCCTGCCAAATTTCATCATCCTACCTTGTCTGGAGTGCCTAAACAAGCAAAACTGGAACCGACAGACAGACCGAAAGATTGACGGAATTTGCGATCGCTATATGTCACTTGGTATATACCAAGTGCTATAACGAAGGAGACAGAGAGAAATTACAAATCTGGGAAGACCTGACGAAAAACTGCCCTTGCAGAAAAAATAGAGGGATTTCCGGAGGGATAGAATTCCATAGTAGAATTGATTTATTAACAAGAGACCTCTGAGCTGCTGTAGATGATGGTCTGGGTCAAATAAATTTTCGAGAAGGACAATGTAAAAAAAGAGCACCTACTTGAGCCCATCCGTGAAAACATTGCTGCAGAGGTGGTGGAAGAAGTACCTAGAAAAATAGAAGGTGCTAAAAAATGATTACTTTTTCCTACATTATGATCCAGTGGAGCTCTTCTAGTATCACTATAAAGATAAGAAGAAGGGTAAAGCCGAGGGAAAAGAAAAATTGTCTTAAATGCCCTATTTTGGGCTCTTTGAAGTGAAAAGAGATAAGATGTATTAGTAATACCCCAGACAGAGCAGTAATAAGAAAGGTAAGGATAAATGAAAACATAATAAAGAGAAACCATAACATCTGGAGGAAGAAATGATTTAACCCGGTACAACATTGAAGATTGGGGAAGGATGAGGGAACGGAAGTGAGTTGTGGCTTAAAAGAAAGAAAAAACCAAGATACACACCAAGAAATTTAACCATAGTAGCTTGTGGTATAATATCATTCCCATGGTTCTGAAATTAACACTAACACTCTTCCGGCTGTTAGGAGCCATACCATTTGACCAGCACCAATCCTTTACTTTATCAGGAAGACCTTGAGCATTCGAAATGGAAAATGGCAGGTCCACTGCAGCAATGAAAAAGTTGCTGTTATCAGCATAAAGAACAGGGCGAGCAAGGGGATGATGAAAATCAACTAGATCATTAATGTAAATTAGAAATAAAAGTAGTCCAAGCACAGAGCCCTGTGAACACCTTTCAATATAGGTAAAATAGAGGAAGAAGTACCATTAACCGAAACATACTGAAATTTATCTGATAGATATGACCTTAACCATTCTATTGGGACTCCATACTCTCAAAATCAAGATAGCTTAGACAAAAGACCATAGTGGTCAACCATTTCAGAGGCCTTTGAAAGGTGAAGAAATAGACCCAAAACACAAAAGTCCATGTCCAGATTAACACGGCCTTTGAAAAGTCAAGAAATAGACCCAAAACACACAAGTCCATGTCCAGATTAACACGCGCAAACTCTGTTGCATCTGAAAGTGCATGCAAGGTAGAGTAAGAGGGACGAAAGCCATACTCATGGTTAGTTATGAGAGAATTTCTAGCGGTCGTATTAGTACTACATACAAATGAAGAGAGTCTAACATATATAACTTTTTAACAACCTAAGAGATGACGGGAAAAAAAGAAATGGGTCTGTAGTTTGAAATAAGAGATGAATCACCTTTTTCATGCAAAGGTACAACAGTAGCAACTTGAAATAAATGAATAAAAAACGCCAGAAGAAAAAGAGAGGTTAGTTATGTGTGAGACGGGGTTAGAAACAAACTGAATAATTTTTCTTGAGAACATCATTTCTCAAACTATAACTATCAACTGAATGGTTGAAGTTGAGAAATAACTCTTGAAATCTCAGTAGCACTTCATGGGGAATGGAAAAACATAATGCCATAATGCCAAGGGAAAACAACTTACTTTACTCTGGGGTTGAATGAGAACTCAAGGAAGTGTCAAGCAATTAAAAACAATTGACTTTAAAGTTCCTTATTTTATTCATCATCAGACGAGAGTATTACCTATTTACATCCCATTTTGTATTTCCATGCTAGCTTGCTTCTTAATCTAGATCTTTGGATTCATTTGGAAAACCACCACTTGGAGTCATTCTGATGCACGCTTTTGTTGTATCTCTAAATTAGGTCTTCAACCCTAATCTCACTTCCAGACTTGTTTCGTTCCTATTGTTGCCTTCAGTTTTCCATGTGTAAACAACTGCACATAAGAAATGAGAGGGATGCAAAAAGTTGCGGGGTTTGCATAGGTAAACAATAATATATCCTAAACTATTACCACATGTCTGGTAAGTACTTTTCAACTGTATTACTTAATTTGTTACTCTTTTCCCTATGGTAATGGACATATGTAAGAACTACCCCCTAAGCTATTACGTAGCAACCACGTTTGAATGATGGATCAATAATTTATATCACCTGCTGCTTGCAAGGTTGTTGTGACTGTCGTTAATCGTCAAAATTACGTCATATTCCACAAATTGGATTAGGTAAAAAATAATATCCTCTTATCTATTACGTGGCAACCACGTGTGCACTATAGATTAATAGTCAATAAAACCTCCTGATTGCTAGGGAGTGTAGCGACTTGATCTGGTTGCTCGCGCTATGATTAAGTAAAGAATAATATACCCTACACTATTACGTAACATCCAAGTGGAGGTAATAGAGCAATATCAATAACGCCTGCTGGCTGCTACGTCCAGCCTACCAGATCTGGTTGCTAGGGTGCAGCGACTGAACGTAAAAATAAACGGGATGGCCGAACAGATAGCACCTCCATTTCTGTGCCCTTAATAATAGTATTAGTAGTAGTAATACTAGCAGTGTGGTGTAAATATTTCCTTTTTGGTCAATTGATAGTCAAAAATTTACGTCTTTTCTTAGTTACACCTAAAAACTTGTTACATACAGAGTCCTTTGTTTTAGTTATATACAACCCTCAGTGTTCTTTTAAATTTTAATGTGAATACTTTAGGTCTTACTGAACAATAAAGCTAAAACATGTTTTGTTTCCCAGTAAATATACAATGTGTACTAAATTGACATTGACATCTCCAGAGATAAAGTTGCTACGTCTTTAAACTATGATGAACATAATGGTTATTTCAAAAAAATTATTTTAAGTATTTGGAAAATTTTGGGCGTAAAAGGGAGGTAGTTTTCTTTCAGATCACTTTAAATTCTTGAAAACGGCGCTCGAACTTTTAAATTTCAATCGAATAAGCTTCTTTTAAACAACTTACTACTCTTCCCTTACAGATTGCCTCACAAAAATCATAAAATCACAAATATTACAAAAATAAAAAATTTTGTCCATATCACTTTCTAGTTATGCAGCACTACCATTGATTTTATTTTTCATGTTTCGTCGATATTTTGAAAATTAAAGTGCTCCATTCAAAACACATACAAATTTCAGTAGAATAAAAGCAAGCAGCAGGGTTTAGGGGTCTAACGGTCAGGGAGGGATTAAAAAAATTTTTATAATTCTATGTGCTCGTCTTGAGTTTGAACATGGTTATATGATTTTTGTTTGAAAGTATATTTTTTTTTGAATATTTTTATGCATAAACACTGAAATATATGGCCAATAATAATAGGACAAGTTTTTTTTTGTATAAAGAACGTCTTATTCTTGAGATGCAAAAACCAAGTATACAAGTATACAAGTTTCAGTTCCAGCGACTACATTTGCTTTGCTTAAATCATTCAGCAAAGTATAAGTAAAAGTTTTGAGTAAATAACAAGGATATGGAGGGATGGGTCACTCCATACACATACATAATATTTTGGAGGTTTTGCAGTTGCACTTTCGCTGTACTTAAAAAACTTGTTTTTGCTTAGTAGAGCAAACGTGGAATATAGGGTGAAACTGGCAATTCAAATAACGGTAAAAGATGTCGTAAGAAAATGTTGTTTAAATTTCTCAGCGTCTATAGTACTCTTACAAGTTGTTCAACATAAATGATATAATACACAAAACAACGAAGAAAAATAGAGTCAATGTTGAATACTGTAGCAGTTAAACATTAACAATGATAGAAAAATCCATAGTTTTTGTCAAATCCTCAAAAGTGGCAGGTACCAGTGTCACAGAAGTGTTCATTAGGTAATGTAATTTTAAGATTGTTAAGGATACACTTTTTATATTGAAATGTCTTGAAACTTCTTTACCCCTTTGTTAACAAAAAATATTGTAAAAGAAGAACACTGTGTTTAATTGTATAATTTACCAGTTTTACATAAGTAAAACATAGGCAACATAGTAGTGTTGGGCCAGTACAAACCAAATAGTCCTTCATAAATCTTTCCTTTTAATAGAGAGACCTAACGCTTTGTCACATGGAGAAGGGTGATAGCATAAACTTTTAAATGAGACAGAACTAATAGAGACTAACGCAGCATAACACTGTTGTCTAACCTCCTTATAAACTCTAATATCATTATTTATAGCTATTTCATTGCATGGAGCTTTTATAAAACGTTGAACGTCGACTTTTACCCAGCTTTTCCTGTGTATTTATGAAATGCATGTCTTCTATACTTAATTTGTTTTTAGCAAAGGCATGGTAAGCATTAATGAACTTACCCTTGCCAAAATCCCAAACTCAACTATCATAACTGTTGTTTTTAATTTTCGTGTGTTTTTACTCCGCTGTCACTTATCTTCTAACCCCATTTTTGTATTTTCTTCATCTTGGATTTTTATTACTTCAGGCAATTTGCCAACACACTGTATTGTTTATGCCCATATTGCTCTAGTTTTACATGACGGTCCAGGTTATAGATATGTTAGCTATTCAGTTGGTGGGACAAAGCTTCTTTTTCTCCCATCGAATTATCATTTATAACACTTGTAAATTTTCGTTTTTTGGGTTCACCTTTTAGATAAGTAGTTCATACTGATATGTCTTTTTATACTGCAGAATTTTCAAAATTATTTATTATTGAAGCAAGTCCAATTTCTAACATTGCTTGTCTACTAAACATTAAAATTTGAAAATTTTTTATTTAAAAGCTTAGGAATTGTTGTAGTCCTTTGTTAAAATATAGACAAACATTTTTGCAATTACCAGTTTTTGCACTTTAAACAGTTTAATGTCTTCTCATACTGAACATCTTTCAAAGATATTTGATTATTCAAGCAGGACCTAGATCTATCAATGGTTTTTCCTAAGTTTCAGACTTTTGGTTTTCTTATTTTAAGTATTTTACTTGTTGCAGTCCCTTGTTAAAATATATACAAATATTTTTGCAATTACCCCTCTTTTGCTCTGTACTCAATTTAAAGCCTTTTCATGCTGTGGTTTCATTAAGTTGCTTAAAAATAAAAAACTGTTAATTTCATATGTGTCTGTACATATTTTGATAAGAGATTACAGCAATTCAAAAACCTTAAAATGAAAACTAAAAGTTTGAAGATTAGTAGAAATTATTGTTAGAATTCGGACTTGATTCAATAATCAAATTTCGTCAAAAAGACTTTAGTATGAAAGTATATTTAATTGCGCAAAGAGCAAAAAACTGATAATTGCAAATATACATGTATATGTTAACAAGAGATTACAACAATAAAAACTTTAAAAAAGAAAACCAAAAGTTTGAATCTTAGTAAAATTGTTGTTAAAAATCGGGCTTGCTTGAAATAGCCAAAAAAGCTTCGAAAAAAAGTATTTTTTTCAAATGCTTTGATAGAAAGCAGGTTAATAAAATATATTAAATTGCTCAAAAACAAATAAGATAATTGAAAATTTCTTATATATTTTAACAAGAGATTACGACAATTCCAAAAACTTTAATAAAGAGAGCAAAGAGTTTAAAGCTTAGTAGACAATGATTGTTAGAAATTGATCTTGCTTCAATAATTAAATATCTCTTAAAAGAATACAGTAGGAAAAGACATTAATTAGCTTAAAGAGTAAAAACCTGGTAATTGCAAAGAAAATTGTATTTATTTTAACTAGTGAATATAACAATTCAAAAACCTTATAAAAGAAAACCATAAGTTTGGAGCATGGTAGACAATTGATGTTTGAAATCAAATTTGCTTCGATATTCAAATATATTCGAAAATAAAACAGAAAGAATGGACATATAAGCATGAAAAATTATCTATAGTTAGACCAAAAAAATTTACAAGTGTTATAAATTTTATTTCGTTGGAAAAAAAAGAAGTTTTTGTCCCACAAGCTGAACAAATAACCAATCTAAAATATAGACAATCATATAATACTAGATCAATAAGGGCAGCTAAAGCAAAAAGCATTGGCATTATATTCACGAAGGGAAAAAACAAACAACCTGGAACATCAAATGAGACAAGATACAAAAAACTAAAATTTGTTACATAAATAATGATTCGTTGGAAGATACAGAAGTTTTGTTCCATCACCTGAACAGTTATAAGATCCACAACCTGGACTATCACGCAAGACTAGACCAATAAGAGCACCTAAATCAAAGGGAATTAAAATAATTTTTAAACGATGAAAATCCAATATGAAGAAAAAAGAAAATGGGGCTAGAAGATAAATGACAGTGAGAAACAAATGTGTCAGAATTAAAAATGATAGCGAAGAGAATGAAAATTATGATTCTTTGGAAACATCTGAACTATGAAACGTAATAGCACCAAGAAAAAAGCATGAAAATCAATAACCTGAAATATCAATTGAGACAATACCAAAAAATCAAAAATTTACATGCGTTAAAAAGCATAAATCGTTGGAAGAAAAAGAAGTTTTTTCCCACAACTTGAACAACTAACAAATACACAGCCTGAACCGTCGTTTAAAACTAGAACAATAAGGGCAGCTAGAGCAAAGGGCATTGGTAAATTATCCGAAGTAATGAAAATCCAAAGCGGAGGAGAAATAAAAATTAGGTTAGAAGATAAGCAGCCAGTGGCTTCAAAAGGAGCTGAGATTGAAACGATGGTTACGATAATTTTGTTGGAGATTTTGGTATGAAAAAGGTAATTATTGCTTACCGTGCCTTCGTTAAAAAAATTGAATATTAGCGATATATGTTTCATAATAACAAAAGACAAGCCAGGGCAAAAGTCGATGTTGAATATTTTTTAGGAGTTCCGAGTGATGAAATACCTATAAATAACGACATTAGAAGTTATATGGACGTCAGCCGAGAACCTGAAGCTACATAAGCCTCTATTACAAAAACAAAGGCTTTGTGGTACTTTTTCATAATAACAATAGACAAGGCAAAAGTTAAAAGTCCAATAACAAAAATGCGTAATTTTTCAAAGGTGCTAATTCTAATGTAATGTCATTTAAAATGTTTAAAGGGTTGTATGGTGAAAATAAAGCACAGATAACTGCGATTAGAAAACTAGTTAAAGTGAGAATTGCAACAGGTGAATAAAAATAATGAAACAAACGACGGTGAGAACCACTTTGAAGTAACCGACAATTTGAACTGTAACCTGTGGTTGGAAACCAGAAATAAACGTTTTTTTTCTGTTACGCCTTAAGAAATTAAACCAGATAACAGCAATGACTGACCAAAAAACTATCTAAATAGGTCAGGACTTTAAGTCAAATTCATGTTTTTTACAAGTTGCCTGTATCGAACCTGTAGTGAAGTTCTGATATTATCACAGAGAGACACAACAAAAGTGAATTAATTGCAGATAATGTGATCCTGACTTTTCACTAAAAGACTAATCAATCTAACGGATGAATCCAAATGATGTACCGCCATTAGTTGTTTTTGATGACTACCTATGCATACAAGAATTCTTAAGTAGAAGAAAACGACTTTTTATACCTGTGGTTTTAATAAGCAAATTTACAAACATCACTAGAACAATGTACTCTTAGGGCACTGAAATTAATATTTTACAGGGTTGAAAGTCTATTTTCAAACAAGAAGTCATTCAGGGGTGTCAAGAAAAAGTCTTGGAAAATCAGTTAAAGTATAGCCACAAAATTGGAAAACGAAATACAATAGTGCATGAAAACCACAGCGCTTGGTCATTAAATTTTGTACTCTTTCTTGTTTGGATAATAGATTTACCAATACTTTTAATAAAGTTTTTGGTAAACGGAATGAAGAATATATATTGTAGACGCAAATGACCAAGAAATTCTATATTCTTCACTGTTTGAAAGATTCATAGCCAATTACCCGTCCTTATACACGATGAAATAATATAATCAATGATAAGGATAAGGTTAACTTTTTAAATTTGTTCTAGGATATCCAAGGATATACAATCGGACTTAATTTTGTATATGAATGGATCCAAGTTAAATATTTTTATGATTTTATTTGTGCAGATGGTGCAAGGTGTAGTAGAAAATTGCCATCAGGAGTGATTTTCCAGTAACTTCCAAATTAATTTTGTGAGATCAATGCTACTCTCTCTGTTAATGGCTTGGCAAAACTGTACTTTAAATGTACACTTCCTGTTCATACAATACTCATATCTTGAGTGCTAGACAAGGCCAACACAATAATACCGTGAGTTTTCGCAAGCATTTTATCAGCTGTTCCATTTGCGAATAGTACTGTCACTCGGTCTCGGGACTTCAATAACAGTTTGTTCAATATCCCATAGGACTTATGGATAAATTGGATAACAATGCGGTTTAGGAAAAGGTAGAGGATGTGTCGACCAAGTTTTCACTCTTAGGTTAATAATTGAGAAGTCCCTTCGTTGTCAAACACCTGTGGTCCTCAATTTTATCGATTATGAGCAAGCTTTCTATTCTGCTGATGGAAAAGCATTAAAAAGGTCTTATCGTTATATGGTATACCAGAAAAATACATTAAAGTGATTTGTGATATGTACGAAAATAATACTGGTGCGGTTAAGGTAGGAAATGAGGTAGGCAACTGGTTTTGTATTAAATCAGGAGTTAAGCAGGATTGTGTTCTATCCCCTTTTATATGGATCATTTTGATGGACTTCGTCTTAAGCAGCACAGGAAAGGCAATTGGTGACCATGGAATCAAATGGAGAGGAAGAACGCTCCTGGACTTAGATTGTGCTGATGATTTAAGCATATTAGATGAAAGTGTGAGCAAAATGAATGAATTTTTAGAGGTTTTGCGAGTTCAGGGTGCTAAAATAGGCTTGAAAATTTATGTTAAGAAGACTAAGTCACTAAGGCTAGGAACAAGTGAAGATGAACAGGTGACATTAGGTAACGAAAAGATTGATCAGGCTGGGAGCTTCAGTTACCTTGGTAGTATTATTAGTAAAGATGGTGGGAGCAGTGAAGATGTTAAAAGTAGAATAGCTAAGGCTCAGGGTGTTTTTTACAGTTAAAAAAAAATTGGAAAAATAGAAAGATAAGTCTGCAAACCAAGATCAGAATATTGGAAGCTAAAGTGATGAGAGTGGTCAAATATGGCTCTGAAGCATAGGCACTCCGAAAAGCAGATGAAAATTTACTAGATGTTTTCCAGAGAAATTGCCTACGGATTATTCTGGGTACCCGACCGACTGACCGTATTTCAAACAGTAGGTTGTACGGAAAATATGATTCAATCCCGCTTTCTAGGGCTAAAATGAAAGAAAGGTTGAGATGGCTAGGCCACGATCTACGGATGAAGCATGAAAGATTACCGAAGATTGTCCTTTTTGGCCAACCATCTGGGGCTACACAGAAAGCAGGTCGTCCTCTTCTGGGTTGGGAAGATGTCATAAAAAAAAGATTTAAAGGCAATGGGAACTTCCTGGGAGGGCGTAAAGAGGGATGCTTTAAATATATTAGGTTGGAGGAGGAGCGTGCGTAGCTGTTTTTGCTTCAGGCGGCTTGGTGCTGGAGTGAGTTATTGGTAGTAGTAGTAGTAGTAAATGTAAGAGAGGAAATTTCAAACATTCTGAATCTAGGTGGAGAACTCATTCATAATCCTATAGCATTAGTGCCTTTTATAAACACAAAAACAAGTTTTGAAGGAATTTCACAGCCAAACCACTTGTTATTATTACAATTAAATTTACAATTAAAACCTTTTTATTGTTGCTTTTGTAATTCACTTGTTATTGTTACAATTAGATTCACAATTAAAACAATTAAAACCTCGTATTCACAATTAAAACCACTTAAAACGAACAGAATATATTATGCAGATGATGGGCTCAACTCCTCCTAATACCTCGCTCTTTACGCTAAAGTATTTTTAGTAATTTCAACTATTTATTCTACGGCTTTTGAGATTCAGGGGTCATTCTCAAGAAATTGGGACAAAATTTAAGCTTTAGTGTAAAGAGCGAGGTACTGACGAGGGGGTGAACCCCTCATAAACGTAATAAAAACATGAGAATGCAGAAGTTTGTTACGTAAGCTAATTTATAAGTTACGTATATCTTTTACTAATAACAACCTTCGTAAAAAATTAAAAGTTCTAGTTGCCTTTCTAAGTAACCAAAAAACTGGAGGGCAACAAGGACTCCTCCCCCGCTCCTTTTTTCTCCAAATCGTTCGATAAGAGCTATGAGAAAGCCATTTAGCCCAAAAAATATATATGCAAATTTCTTTTAAATTATTCATCTGCAGAAAGCCAAAATCAAAACATGCATTGATCCAAAAAGGTTCAGAAATTAAATAAAAAAAACAAGTTTTTTGAACTGAAAGTAAGGAGTGACATTAAAACTTAAAACAAAAAGAAATTACTTCGTATGTGAAAGGGGCTGCCTCATCATCAACGCCTTGCTCTTTACGATAAAGTTTTTTACTGTTTTAAAAAGCAGAGTTAAGAGAAAGAGTCAAGCTTTAACGTAAAGAGTGGGGCGTTGATGAGGAAGCAGCCCCTTTCACATATGAAGTAATTTCTGTTCGTTTTTAAGTTTTAATGTCACTCCTTACTTTCCGTTAAAAACCTTGATTTTTTTATTTAATTGTAGTATAAGATAAAATGGAATGTAATTAAACTCTTATTTCCCAACACCTGTTTTGATCTTGTCGCTCATGATGCGAAATCGTAAAAATGTCAGAAATCTTCATTTAAAATGGTTTGCATTCAATAGAAAAAGAGATAAATTCATGGGGTGATATAGATGGGGTCTATAACTCATATTCACATTGCTTGGAACTAGGTCAGTTATCATTAAAAAATAAATGAAGTGATCTTGTAACAATAATATATATATATATATTATTGGATTATATAGGATTATGAATATTGGACTATAGGATTATGAATGAGTTCTCCACCTAGATTGGAATATTAGATTCAGATTGTGAGCAAAATGAATGAATTTTTAGAGGTTTTTCGAGTTCAGGGTGTTAAAATAGGCTTGAAAATTAATGTTAAGAAGACTAAGTCACTAAGGCTAGGAATAAGCGAAGATGAATAGGTGACATTAGGTAACGAAAAGATTTATCAGGGTGGGAGCTTCAGTTACCTTGGTAGTATTATTAATAAGGATGGTGGGAGCAGTGAAGATGTTAAAAGTAGAATAGCTAAGGCTCAGGGTGTTTTTTACAGTTAAAAAAAATTGGAAGAATAGAAAGATAAGTCTGCAAACAAAGATTAGAATATTGGAAGCTACAGTTATGACAATGGTCAAATATGGCTCTGAAGCATAGGCACTCCGAAAAGCAGATGAAAATTTACTAGATATTTTCCAGAGCAATTGCCAACGGATTATTCTGGGTACCGGACTGACTGACCGTATTTCAAACAGTAGGTTGTACGGAAAATATGGTTCAATCCCGCTTTCTAGGGCTAAAATGAAAGAAAGGTTTAGATGACTTAGCCACGTTCTACGGATGAAGGATGACAGATTACCGAAGAATGTCCTTTTTGGCCAACCGTCTGGGGCTACACAGAAGGCAGGTCGTCCTTGTCTGGGTTGGGAGGATGTCATAAATAAAAATTTAAAGGCAATGGGAACTTTCTGGGAGGGTGTAAAGAGGGATGCTTTAAATAGATTAGGTTGGAGGGAGAGCGTGCGTAGCTGTGTCGGCCTCAGGCAGCTTGGTGCTGGAGTGAGTTATTGGTAGTATTAGTAGTAGTGGTAAATGTAAAAGAGGAAATTTCAAACATTCCGAATCTAGGTGGAGAACTCATTCATAATCCTATAGCATTAGTGCTTTTTATAAACACAAAAACAAGTTTTGAAGGAATTTCACAGCCAATCCACTTGTTATTGTTACAAGATCACTTCATTTATTTTTTAATGATAACTGACCTAGTTCCAAACAATATGAATACGAGTTATGAGCCCCATCTATATCACCCCATCAATTTACCTCTTTTTCGATTGAATTCAAACCATTTTAAATGAAGGTTTCTGACATTTTTACGATTTTGCATCATGAGCTACAAGATCAAAACAGGTGTTGTGAAATAAGAGTTTAATTACATTCCATTTTATCCTATACTACAATTAAATAAAAAAATCAAGTTTTTTAACGGAAAGTAAGGAGTGACGTTAAAACTTAAAAAGGAATAAAAATTACTTCGTATGTGAAAGGGGCTGCTTCCTCATCAACGCCCCGCTCTTTACGTTAAAGCTTGACTCTTTCTCTTAATTGCTTTGTAAAACAGTAAAAAACTTTATCGTAAAGAGTGGGGCGTTGATGAGGCAGCAGCCCCTTTCACATACGAAGTAATTTCTTTTTGTTTTAAGTTTTAATGTCGCTCATTACTTTCAGTTCAAAAAATTTGTTTTTTTTTATTTAATTTCTGAACGTTTCTGGATCAATGTATGTTTTGATTTTGGCTTTCTGCAGATGAATAATTTAAAAAAAATTGCATTTTTATTTTTTGGCTAAATGGCTTTCTCATAGCTCTTATCGAACGATTTTGAGAAAAAAGGAGCGGGGGAGGAGTCCTTGTTGCCCTCCAGTTTTTTAGTTACTTAGAAAGGCAACTAGAACTTTTAATTTTTTATACGAATGTTTTTTCCTCGTATCGACCAGGGGTTGTCGATACGACCACCCCTGGAAAAAAAAACAAAAAAACACACAAATAAACCCGCATCCGTGATCTGCCTTCTGGCAAAAAATACAAAATTCCACATTTTCTAGATGGGAGCTTGACACTTCTACAATAGGGTTGTCTGGTACGCTGAATCTGATGGTGTTATTTTCTTTAAGATTCTATGTCTTTTAGGGGGTGTTTTTCCCTATTTTCTAAAATAACGCAAATTTTCACAGGCTTGTTGTAACTTTTAATGAGTAGGTCTAAACTTAATGAAACCTATATATTTAAAATCAAAATTAAAATTCAATTCTCTTGATGTAACTATTGTTATAAAAATTCCGTTTTTTAGAGTTTTGGTTATTATTGAGCCAGGTCGCTCCTTACTACAGTTCGTTACCACGAAGTGATTAAATTGTAATAATTTATTATTTATTTGATAGTTCAATATCAATATGTAAATCATTTATTTTATCTTTATTTTTTCTTTCAATACCGTTAAAATCGTACCTTTATTTAATTCATTAATTTTTTTTCAAAATCAGCTGCCCTAGAATCAAAGCGCTTAGGTGCAAATGGATCGAACATTTCACCTTTAAAATCAACATTAATAACACTTTTCTTTCCATATTTACTTGTAACGTGTTTGATTACTTTTATCGTGTATTCCATTCCACCGTCTAAATATTCTTTCCTAATAGTTCGATTATATTTATTTTCTATTTTCATTTCCCTTAAGAGTTTTTCTATTTATCGATTGCTAATCCTATTATATCAAATACCTAAAAAATAATTTATCTTTTAATTAGCTCTGGCTTTCTTCCCAAGAGAATCCGTTATTCGGAGTTCTGGGAAGAAATACAAACACGCGTCATTTAAAACATCATTTAAGGCTGTCAAATGAAACACAGAAAGAATTGAAAAATCCCCTTACAGGAGGAGGATGGCTGAGTTGGATATGTGATCGACTGATCATCGGTTTGTATCCAATAATTCAACTCTCACTGTTACGTGGTGTAGCACTTGATGTTATCAAAGCGATCGGACCAGGGGGCCCAGATCGAGGAGTAGGAAGCAGCTAGCTTCTCTTCAAAGAAAATCTCTAGGGTTTGCCTCAGAACCCAGACTGATGTGAAATTACCGAAACCAGAAAAGTGGATAACAGCCTTGGGGAGGGGTCTCTCAAAAACATTTTAATTTTAAATTGGTTTAATATTTGCTTAAGTATATTCTATCAATATATATATTCAAAAAGCATAAAAAGTTTACTAAAATTAAAAAAAAATGGATAAGAGTCTTGGGGAACGGTTTTGCAATTTTTTTGTTCATACCTAATAACTCATCTGTTTTAAACTTTTTATTCTAGCATAGATAAATTATTTATACTATTTCCTTTATCTACATTTTGGGTTTTTATCAATTGAACTAATTTATAAATTAATAATGAAATAACAACCAGCTTTCGTAATAGAGCTTAAACAAGTCAGACACGATTGCGTCAGAAACCAGTACGCATTCTGCTGTTAAAATAGAACCTTTAGGTAATGACGTGTTATTTAGTTAGGTTGCACATGAATAACAGGTCGCCTGTATAGCCTTAGAAAAAAGAAGGTTTGATTTTAAAATTTCGGAGAATATAGTTAAGAAATTAAAAAGGGTTTTCTGTATGTGTTAAAATCAACTTACTTTACACAATATTTATAACCATTTATTTTAACTTATTCCTTATATTTTTCAGGAGGTAAAAACTGTAACATTTTCCGTAATTCCTTTTCTTGCTTAACTATTTCTTCAGTAATAAATTCATTGTTCTGTTTTGCGGCTTAGCTTCTCTGTTTTATTGTTGTTGGTCTTTTCAAGTGACTTTCTTAAGTTTTTTGTTTGAAATATGTGATTTAAGATGATTTGTCGTGGTTTTTTATGGGTTAGCTTGTGTGTGTGTTGGCTTTCTTGCTGTTTCCACGTGTAATTTGGATTTGTTTCGTTTAAAAAGTATGATTTAGAATGTTTAGCTATTTTGTATCGTGCTTTAGATTGTCTGTGTTAGCTTTGTTGGCGTTTCCAGGTGTATTTTTCAAGCTCTTCGTTTAAAACGTATGACTCAGGCTGTTTTGTTGTGTCGTTTCACAATTTACCTTGTTCGTTTCAGCTTTGTTGATGTTTCCAACTGCATTTTGGAGGTTTTCGTTTGAAACTTAAGATTCAGGGTTTATCTTGTCTTTGTTACCTTTGTTGGTGTTTCAAAGTGTGTTTGACTAAATTTTTTTTTTGTATTTTCTTGGCTTAGCTTGTCTGTGTTAGCTTTGTTGGTGTTTTCAAGTGTGGTTTAGAAGTTTTTCGTTTAATATGTGTGATTTATAATGTTTAGTTTTTCTTTTTAATTTTTTTTTACGGTTTTGGTGTTGTTAGCCTTTTTTTAGAGTCTTTCAGAAGTTTTTAATTTAAAACGGAAGGATTTATTATGTTTAGTTGTGACCTTTCTTAGTTTAGTTTGTCTGTATTAGCTTAATTGATGTTTCCAAGTGTGTTTTGAAAGTTTTTTGCTTGAAACGTATAACTTAGGAAGTCTAGATGTATTATTTAGTGGTTTAGGGTGTCTGGATAGTCTTATTGAAGTTTCATATTTGTCTTTGAAGTTTTTGTTTCAAGCGTATGATTTAGGATTTTTCATTTTGGTGTTTGATAGTTTAGATTGTCCATTCTAACGTTGTTAGTGTTTTATGGTGTAATTTGGAAGTTTTTAGTTTAAAACACAATATTTAGTATGCTTAGTTTTGCTCTTTTGTGGTTTAGCTAGTTTTTGTTAGTGTTGCTGGTGTTTCAAAGAGCACTTTGGAAAAAGATGTTTAGTTTAGCTCTTTCGTGGTTTAGCTTTTCAGTGTTAGTATTGTTAGGGTTCGAAGTGTTTTTTGGAAGTTTTTTTTTTGAAACGTATGATTTAGGATGTTATATTTTGCTGTTTCGTGCTTTAGCTTGTCTGTTATAGCGTTGTTGGTCTTTCCAAGTGTATTTTGGAAGTTTTCTGATTGTAACATGTGATTTAGAATGTTTAATTTTGCTGTTTCTTCGTATACCTTGTCTGTTTTTAGTGTTGTTTTGAACAAATTTGTTTAGTCTAGCTTTTTTTTATTTAGCTGGGTCAGTGTTGGTTTTATTGGTGTATCCAAGTCTGTTTGGAAGTTTTTCGTTTGAAACGTATGATTTAGGATGTCAGGTTGTGGTGTTTCCTTACATATCTTGTCTCATTAGCTTTGTTGGTAAGTTTTAGTTGTTCTCATTCGTGGTTTAGCTTGGCTGTGTTAGCTTTGTTCGTGTGTCAAAAAATACTTCAGAAGAAGTTGTTTAGTTTTTTTGTTCATTGGTTTAGCTTGTGAAGGTGTTGTAGCTATTAGTTTTTTAGGTGTGTCCAAGTATGTTTTGGAAGTTTTTCGTTCGAAACGTATAATTAAGGATGTTTGTGATTTAGCTTGTCTTTTTTAGCTTTATTGGTGTTTCGAAATATATTTTTGTTTTTTTGTTTCAAATGAATGATTTAGGACTCCTAGTTCTGCTATTTCGGGGCACAACTTGTCAGTGTGAGGTTTGTGGTTGTTTCAAGTGTGTTTTTGAAGTAAGATATAACATGTTTAGTTGAGCTCTTTCGTGGTTTAGCTTGTCTCTGTTATCTTATTGGTGGTTCAGACAGTACTTTGCAAGAAGTTGTTTAGTTCTGCTGTTGCATGGATTAGATTGTCTGTGTTAGCTTTTGTTGGGGTTTCCAACAGTATTTTGGAAGTTTTTGTTTGAAACGGTTGGCTTAGGATGTATAGTTGTGCTTTCTTGTGGTTTAGCTTCTGTGTGTTAGCTTTGCAGGTGTTTCCAAGGGTATTTTGGAAGTTTTTCGTTTAAAGCGTATAATTTAGAATATCTAGCTTTGATCTTTTGTGGCTTAGCTACTCTGATTAGGTTTTTTGCTGTTTCCAAGTGTATTGGAAACATCCTAAATCACACGTTTTAAATGAAAAACTTCAAAAATACACTGGGAAACACCAGTATAGATAACAGAGACAAGCAAGATCTTGGAATGACATAAAAAAACATCCTAAATCATTATTTTCAAACACAAAACTTCCGAAACGCGCATGGAAACACCAACAAAGCTAACATACAAAAGCTAAACCAAAAAACAGCACATTAAAATATCCCAAATCATATGATTCAGACGAAAAATTTTCAAAATACACTCCAAACCACCAACAACGCTAAAACACAGGAGTTAAATCACGAAATGTTATAACTAGATATCCTAAATTATACGTTTTAAACGTAAAACTTCCAAAATATACTTTGAAACACAAATAAAAACAACTCAGAGAAACTAAGTTGCAAAATAACACAACTAGACATCCTAAAGTATATGTGTCAAGCAACAATTTCCAAAATACACTTAGAAACACCAAAAAAGATAAAACAGACAGGCTATACTATGAAACATCAAAACTAAACATCCTAACTCATATTTTTTAAACAATAACAAAGCCGAAATACACTTGGCAACACCAACAATGCAAAGAAAGAGAAGCTAAAACACAAAAAAGTTAAGAAAAACATCTTAAATCATACGAAAAACTTCCAAAACCTACTTTGAAACATCAACAAAACTAACAATGATAAGCTAACCAAGAAACAGCAAAACTAAACAACTTATTCCAAATACTCTTTGAATTACCAACAAACATAATATAAACAACTTAAAATATGAAAGAGGACAACTAAACATCCAAAATCATACTTTTTAACCGATAAAATTTCAAAATATGTTTGGAAACACCCACAAGGCCAAAATTGACAAGCTAAATCCCAAAACAGCAAAACTAAACAACTTATTCCAAATACTCTTTGAATTACCAACAAACATAATACAAACCAGTTAAACTATGAAAGAGTACAACTAAACATCCAAAATCATACTTTTTAACCGATAAAATTTCAAAATATGTTTGAAAATACCCACAAGGCCAAAATTGACAAGCTAAATCACAAAACAGCAAAACTAAACATTTTAAATCATTTATTTCAATGAAGAACTTCCAAAACACACTTAGAAACACCAACAAAGCCAATGCAGACAAGCTAATCTACAAAAAAGCACAATTAGACCTAAGCATAAGCTTCAAACAAAAACTTAAAAATACGCATGGAAACAACAGTAAAGCTTACATAGACAAGCTGAACTACAAAACAGCAAAACTAAACACCTTCCAAAATACACTTTGAAATTCCAACAAAGCTAACAGAGACAAGCCAGACCAAGAAAGAGCACGACTAAACATCCTAAATCCTGTGTTTGAAACAAAAAACCTCGAAAATACGCTTTGAAACACCAAAACCGTTAAAACAAGAAAGCTAAACCATAAAAAAATAAAACTAAACATGTTAAGCCATAAGTTTCAAATAAAAAACTTCCAAAAAAAGCGGAAACACCAATAAGGCTAACCAGACAATTTAAGCCACAAGACGGCACAATTAAACATCTTAAATCTTACGTATCAAACAAAAATGTACAAAATATATTTGGAAACACCAATAACGTTAACACAAACAAGTTGAACCATGAAAGAGCACAATTGACCAACCTAAATTTTACATTTCAAAAGAAAATCTTCCAAAATACAATATGAAACACTAACAATGCTAAAACATACAAGCTAAGCCATGAAACAGTAAAAGTAAATATCCTAAATCATGAGTTTCAAACAAAAAAACTTCTAAAAGCGACTTCAAAACAAAAAAGCGACTAATACAGACAAGCTAAACCACGGAAGAGCAGAACTAAATAACTTCTTCTAAAACACACTTTGAAACAGCAACAAGGCTAACACACACAATCTAAACCATAAAACACAACACCTAAACATCCTTAATCATACTTTTGAAACAAAAACATCCTAAATACACTTGGAAATACCAAAAAATGCTAAAACAGACAAGCTACACCACAAAACAGCAAAAGTAAAGATCCTAAATCATACTTTTTAAGTGCAAAACTTCCAAAACACGCTCGGAAACAGCAACAAAGCTAACACACAATATAAACAACAAGACAGCACAACTAGACATTCAAATCAAACGGCTCAAGCAAAATCTTCCAAGATACAGTTGGAATCATTATTTTTATAGGGAAAATGTTTAAAAACACTTTACGAAGGATTTGCGGTGTCAGAGGATGCCATGGGTCACTTACAGAATGGCACTTTGGCATGAAATTCTATGAAGCATCACGATTTGATAATGAAATGGTATATTCCAACTATTGAATAAAAAAATATACATCGAGATATTCGAACGTCAGAAAATTTTAAGTGATTATGACGGCTGCCGCAGACTGCCACCATGGAGCTATTTTTTACAACATCACTGAAAATACGGAGAATAATCATTCATGAAAATGTTTTAAATTCTATGTTCTTTGTGAACAATAAGGAAATATAAAATTATATTGACTAAAAGATATTGAAAAAAATCAAATGTTTTGCAGAAAATATAGAGCGGTGTTGAGACTTAAGAGCCATGTCAAAATACAACGAGGGGGTAGTTATGTTTTAGAAGATAATTCCTGGTTGTTTTTATGAAATGAATTATCTAAAACCAACCATTTTTTACAACATCACTGGAAATACGGAGAATACTCATTCATGAAAATGTTATAAATTCTATATCTTTTGTGAAGAATAAGGAAAAATAAAAATATATTGACGAAAAGATATTGAAATAGATCAAATGTTTTGCTGAAAATAAGGATCGATATTAAAGTTTAAGAGCCATGTCTAAAGAACAGCGGAGGGGGCAGTAATGTTTTTAGAATATAATTTCTGTAGGTTTTTATGAAATGACATATCTAAAATCAATGCTATGTAATATTTCAATGACTTCAATATCTAACTTAACCAGTCTAGCTCTTGTAAAAAAAAATTAATGACAACGTAACAGCCCGGTTGGCCTAATAGCTCCATAATTAATAACATTGTTAGACTCAATCGCGCTCTCGGGGAGATTGGATACGAAACATACGATTTATAGCTTTATCGATCTAGAAAATTTGTAGAGAATTCTCAGTGCGAAAATAGTTTATTTCATAAAGTTTATTTCCCTGAACATATAATTAGAAAGGATTTATTGGCACAGGTGGTTGAGGCAGCATTCCGTTGAAAAAATCTCTGGTCTTAAGTTAGATTTGATGGGAAATAAGAAGTACTAACGTTTTCTTTAAAAGTGAAAATTGATTAGAAGGCAACTATCATCACACACCATGTTTTCCCAATTGCATCATATCGACATTTCAAGACAGCCTTTATAATCAAGATAAAAAAGATAATTTCAAAATACCTCCAGGGTCTAAATAACTCCACAGATCCCAAGTACAAGGGTTTTAAGTTGAATCCTGTGGACATACAAGATTCTGATAGAGGGGGTTGCAGTATAAATTTTTTAGGAGGTTGAATTAGTTAGAAACTTAAAGTTCTAGTCCTCTTTTTGAGGGTCAAAATTGAGCAAATGGCAACTAACCCCCCCCCCCTTGCCCTCTTTTCCCCTAATGCATCCGATTGAAACTTTGAGATGTTTATTTTGTTAAAAATAGTCCAAGCATCATTTAACAATGCCTCTGGGGTTTACCCCTCCCCAACCCAAGGGTATGGGCTGTAAGCTTGGAAACTTGCTCAGTCTTACTTAGATACTTTGATTTACTGATTTTTGTGCAACATTGGTTTACGGAGGAAGGGATCTAAGTTATGCAAGCTGTTCATTGTTACTTTTATTATTTGTTTACTTGTATATTATGTTTACTTTGATAATTTTTTAATTTCACATTGTTACTTAGATGCTACTTTTGATACTTTGATGAAACCTTGGCCTTGAAAAGACAAATAGGGGAACTTTGCAATATTTTACACTTTAGCAATAAAAAATGATCAGAAACTAATTAAAAAAATTTCCAAAAAAGGAGTTTCTCACATAGAAATAGAGGCCATATTATACTTGAGTTCCATTAAAATAAGAATTTATAATAATTCTAACTCAAAGCGACCAGAAGTTACTGATAAAAAGAAATGGAAGCCCAAAATGAACAGAAATTAAAAAACAATCTTAGCAAACAAAAATACAACAGGTATTAATATAAAAGGATTTAATAAATCTTAATAACAGTGAACCTTACACTGAATATGCAGATCAAGCTTGAAACGAACAAAAATTGTTTACTATTAAATGAATAAATGAACAAAATGAACGGTAATTAAATAAAACATCATGGCAAAAACATAGTGCAGGAACTAATAGAAATTCATGAATAAGACTAAAAACGGACAATTTAAATCGAATAAGCAAATCAAGCTTAAAAAAAACCTTTACTTTTCTTTAAAAAAGTTCTTTTTCTGAATATGACTTTACTTAATAGTGCATGAAAAGATGAAAAATAGTTTTATCTCTTATCTTGATGTGTTTTTAGTTAAAAAATATATTATATGTCTCTTCCAATGCCTATCAGTAGAATTGCTATAAGGTTTCAACTTCTTTCTCCTTAGGGTATTCTCCAAGAAGCAAAGGTGGCTGTACATTTCACTGAATCTATTCAAAGAATACTTTGAATCTATTCAAAGACTGGTTTCTCGAATTCAAATGCCAATGATGTAGGTTTTCTTGTAATATGAAGTTTCTAATGCCTAAATGCCTTTCGATGGTCAATGAAACTTGTTTTGGTTCCAAAAAGCGTTTTAGTTTTGCAACAGCCCTATACTTCTTGCACCTGAAGTGAAAGATTTTATTTCAAGATATTTTTTCTTCAAGATGTTTTTCAAGACGTTTAAAGACGTTTTTCAACATTTTTTATTCTTCAAGACATTTTTCGAGACATTTCAAGAAGTGTTTCAAGACTTTTTTCATCGAGACCTTTTTTAAGACGTTTCAAGATGTTTTTCAAGACCTTTTTCTTCAAGACTTTTTTAAAGTCGTTTCAAAACGATTTTCACTCCATTTTTCTTCAAGAACTTTTCAAAACATTTTAAAATATTTTCCAAGAAATTCTTTTAGAAGACATTTTTTAAGACGCTTTTTAGCATTTTTTCTTCAGGGAACTTTTTCGAGACATTTCAAGACATTTTTCAAGATCTTTTATTCAATTTAATTTATCAAGATGTTTTTCATCTCGTACCAAGACATTTTCCCATGGTTCTTTCAAGTAAGTGGTTTTTCAAGACGTTAACCCATAGTAGGGATCCTCTGTATGTAAAAATTTATCTTAGTACCCCTTTGAAAATTCATAAGCCTTCTGGACACAAAGGTTTTTCCTGCAATATTATCACCCTAGTTTGTGCAATATTATATTAATCCTTCCTAATGTTTAAAATAATTACTGGTTAGTGAAATCGTTTGCACAATGCGAGCATATTTGAAAAATATTTTTACGTAATCTTAGGTGAACATGGTAATCGGATTTTACTATGTGACTGCCTCCATGGTGCTCTGTGGCAAATCATCGAAAGTTGTTAGTTTATTGTGTATTTTCATTGAGTAGTATTAGTTCATTGGAATATTAAACACTTACATCTTATTTTATAAAGTGAAGATGAAATATTTTAAGAAAGCTTGTGTACATGATAAAGTTATCATAGCGTTGCATACTTGTAAAAATGATTATTTGAACTATGAAACAAATACTAATCGTAACATCATTGGAAACGAATGTTTACGTTGTCATTAGAACGAGAGATTAAATTTTTTGGCCAAGCAAGGTAGGGAAAGAGTTTGCAAGAAGTAACGTCACTAGTATGTCGACAGGGGGACCCGGTTACCCTCTAAAAAGATAGCTAGAGACACAAAAATTCACCCGGGTGGTGTGCACCCTTGGCATAGAGTTTGACCCGTTTGAATGTTCGATCAAGTTACCATATCCTGGAGAAGGGTATACCGTAAAAGCGTACTAACGTACTCAATACCTTCGGTACAGGGATGGTAATTGCGAGGCATGCCATTACAATATAATTAAAATCCATTACGATATAATAAAGAGTTTCACTCTTTCTCTCAACTCTACTTTATAAAACAGTAAAAAACTTTAGCGCAAAGAGCAGGGTGTTGAGAAAGGACCAGCCCCTTTCAAATACGAAGTAATTTCTGTTAGTTTTAAGCTTTAATATTGCTCCTTACTATCAGCTAAAAAAACTAGTTTTTTATTTAATATCTGAAAATTTTTAACTGAAGGCATGTTTTGATTCTGGCTCTCCGCACATGAATAATTGAAATAAAATTTACAAATTAATTTATTTTTATAGCTAATTGGCTTTCTTATAGTTTTGATCGGACGATTTTGAGAAAAAAGAGCGGGGAAGTAGGCCTAGTTACATTCCAATTTTTCGGCTATTTAAAAGGGCAATTACAACTTTGAATTTATTACGTAGATAACTTTGAATATATATATATGTTTTTAACTACGTAAAACTTGCGAATATACAACATTCTTCGCTGTCCCATTGTCTGTGCACAGAAATAGATTGTCAGGTTTACCGACTCTTGAACATGCAACATAGAATTGTCCAAGGGAGAACTATTCGTATTCAGATCTATACCACATTTTTCTAATGATTGCCCTTGAGCTTTGTTGATGGTCATTGCTAATCGAATCTTCCCTGTGTCCCCATCGTCATATATATATGCCCCCTGTGCCCTTCCGGCGTCCCTGCTGTAGTTGTGTCCCTGTCTCTTGGTCGTCATTTATATTCCCCTGTTTCTCGGTCGTCATTTGTGTCCCGGTGTCTCGGTCTGTAATTTCTCTTTGAGTGTCCCGGTCGTCATTTATATTCCTTGTGTCCTGGTGTCCCGGTCTGTAACGTCATAAAGCCTCCAATGGCTCTGATGGTACAGCCAGTTGAGGAATTTGAACTTTCCCTGAGGCGCAACATATTCCCATTGTTTCATCATTATATTTCAAGGCCTTGTAATAGGGACAAATTTTAGACATAGTCCCGGTTTGAACACATCTACTCAAGCTATAATCATTGACCTGGCTGTACCTGAATGCCAGGCGATTATGCACGCATTGCTTTTGTAATACAGCGACACGCCTTCTTTTTTTACCTTCTGTATCAGCTGCAAGCCTGGTTTTGCGTTGCTCTGGTAGTTCCTCGACACGCCTTCTTTTTTACTTTCTCTTTCAGCATCAAGTCTGGTTTCGTGTTGCTCTGGTAGTTCCTCGACACCCCTTCTTTTTTTTTTTTACTTTCTCTTTCAGAATCAAGTCTGGTTTCGCGTTGCTCTGGTAGTTCCTCGAAATGCCTTCTTTTTTACTTTCTCTTTCAGCATCAAGTCTGGTTTCGTGTTGCTCTGGTAGTTCCTCGACACGCCTTCTTTTTTTTACTTTCTCTTTCAGCATCAAGTCTGGTTTCGCGTAGCTCTGGTAGTTCCTCAACACGCCTCCTTTTCTTACTTTCTCTGTCAACTGCAAGTCTGGTTACGCGTTGCTCTCGTGGTTCCTCGACACGCCTTTGCTGACGTAAATTGCACATTCCTAATCTGGCCCCTTCTCTTTGAACCGCAAGCCTGGTTTTGCGTTGCTCCAGTGTTTCGTCCTGGTGTTCAATTTTTGGTAGCATACTATCTTTTGACATTAAATGATACTTGGAAAAATTTTGTTTACGTACCTAGCATTCTAAAGCTCAACAATTTCTAATAAACCTCCCACTTTTGTGTTTCTATTTTAAGGTTTTCGAATTACTTTAGTCCATTGTCATAATATATTGAAATATTTGTGCAATTACCAATTTTTACATTTTAAACAATTTAATAAAATTGGAAGAGCCTCAATTTTTTTGAATACTTATTATTAAAAAAAAGTATTATTGAATACTTGATTAAGATGGAGTGGTTAAGAAAATGACAAAGAACTGAAACCTCTTTTTTAGTGTTTTTAAATGATTGCAATTGTGCTTAGTTTTTTCTGTTTTTCTTTTTTCTTTTTTATTTTTTCAGTTTTTTCTTATTTTTTGTTTTTCTTTATTTTTTTTATTTTTTATTTTTTTCTTTTTTTCGTTTTTTCATTTTTATTTTGTTTCGTTATTACTTTTTTCTTTTTTAATTTTTTCTTTTCTTAGTTTTTTATTTTTTCTTTCTTTTTCTTTAGTTTTTGTCTTTTTTATTTTTTATTCTTTTTTTATATGTTTTTTTTTATTTTGTTGTTTTTTAGTTTTTTTCTTTGTTAGTTTTTTCTTTTTATTTTTTTTCTCTTTTTCTTTTTTTAGTTTTTTGATTTTTTAGTCTTTTTAGTTTTCCTTTTTTTATTTTTTTTATTTTTTGTTTTTTTAGATTTTTGAGGTTTTTTCAGTTTTTCTGTTATTTTAGTTTTTCTTTCTTTTAGTTTCCTTCTTTTTTTAGTTGTATTCTTTTTTAGTATTTTTCCTCTTTTTTCTCTTTTATTAGTTTAGTTTTTTAGTGTTTATCTTTTTTTCTTTTTAGTTTTTTTAGTTTTTTACCTTTTAAGGTTTTTTTTCCTCTTTTTTAGTTTTCTTTTTCTTCTGTATATTTCGGTTTTTTCACCTCTCTTGGTTTTTCTTTTTTTAGTTTTTTCTTTTTTAGTTTTTTCCTTTTGTTTTTCTTTTTTTAGTTTCTTGTTTTTTTAGTTTTCTTTTTTTAGTTTTCTCTTTTGGTCTATTCTTTTTTTATTTGTTTTTCTTTTTTAGTTATTTTTTTCTTTTTTAGTCTTTTTCTTCTTTGTACTTTTTTATTTTTCGGCTTTTTCAGTTTTTTGTTTTTTTTTGTTTTTTTGTTTTTATTTTTTTTTTTAGTTTTTTAAATTTTTTTTTTTTTATTTTTAACTTTTTTTTTGCCTTTTCTTTTTTTAGTTTTTAATTTTTTCTTTTTTTTCTTTTCTAGTTTACTTTTATTTAGTTGTTCAGCTTTTTTAGTTTTTTAGCTTTTTTTTCTTTTCAGTTTTTTAGCTTTTTTCATTTACTTTTTTTAGTATTTTTATTTTTATGTTTTTTCTTTATTTAGTTTTTTCTTTTTAATTTTTTTCTTTTTTATTTTTTTCTTTTCTTTTAGTTTTTTAGCTTTTTGTATTAATATATATATATATGTTTTCTCTTTTTTTAATTTTTTTCTTTTTTAAGTTTTTCCTATTTTTAGTTTTTTAGCTTTTTTAGTTTTTTTAGCTTTTTTACTTTTTATTTTTTAACTTTTTTTATTTTTTCTTTTTTTAGGTTTTTTTTTGGATTTTTTTTATTTACTATTTTTTTCCTTTTTTAGTTTTTTCTTTTTTGTTTTTTTATTTTTTACCTTTTTTTCTTTTTTTAAATTTCTTTTTCTTCTTTACTTTTCACACGTCATATACAAACCCTCAAAAAAAAAAAATACATACAACTTATTTTGGTATATATGGATAGTGTAACAGACGGACATACATACAACTAATTTATATATATATATATATATATATATATATATATATATATATATATATATATATATATATATATATATATATATATATATATATATATATATATATATATATATATATATATATATATATATATATATATATATATTATTAATGTCTTTGCGTGTCCCCATAAATTAGAATTTTTCAGGCAAGCATTAATTTTATCCGCAGGTTTAGATCTAGGAATAACAGGTAATGTTTGCCTGAAATCTCCCGCAAGCAATATTAATGTGCTGCCAAAGTGTTTCAAATTTCCTCACAAATCTAGCAATGATCGCTCCAGAGCCTCGATCGATTTTGTATGTGGCATTGTGCACTCGTCCCAAACTATAAGTTTGCATTGCTGCAATACTTTACCCATCCCAGATGATTTGGAAATGTTTCACGTGGGAGTTTCCATAGATTACATATTCAGAGGCAATTACAAAGTGGAATGAGCAGTTCTACCACCAGGCAGCAACGTTGTGGCTATTCCGGACGATGCAAGGGCCAACGCTGTGTTATTTTTTGATGGAATTGATGCCAGAATCAATCTTATTAGAAAATATTTGCCAGTACCTCCTGACCCATCCAGGAAGAAAATTCCTCAACTTTGTTTGTTTTTATATTTTTTTAGTCATTTTTTAGTTTTTTTTTATCATCGCTATCACTTTCAATTTGTATGCTTTGTTTTACCTCGGCTTGTCTTTCGTCATTATGAAATACGTATCGCCGAACCTTTGTTTGTTTGAGCCGGGTCACTCCTTACCACAGTTCTTTCCCATGAACTGTTTGATTACGATGGACTAGCTACCGCTGAAACCCGGGTCTTCACTAGAAAGTTTATCATTTACTATGGGCTACACTTCGTTCCTTAATAAATATTTTAGTAATTTTTAGCTTGATTATACCAGCATTTAGTTTTCTGCCGTAATTTATTCTTAACCATAATGATTTCAATATTTCAGTTACTATGGGCTAGAGTTCGTTCTTTTTTTTTAATTTGGTTCTCAAATTTTTGCTTCTTGACACCCCTGGTCCGTTACACACCTCTGTTTATCTCTGTTATGTTTCATTTTCTTAGAATTTATATTTTCTTAGATCACACAACAACTTAGTAGCCATCCTTACACGTATTCGAGCTTTGTTCCTATCAATTTTTATCTCTTAAATAGACTTATCTGGTATGTCAGGATGTTAACCATATTTTTTGTATAGTAATTTGTCCTTAAAGAATATATTTGGATTGCTCGACTCTGATATTTTTCTCGATTAATTTTTGTATAATTTGTTCACTTGAGGTCATAATTTTTCAATGTTTAAAATTAAGTCCATGAAATCATGTTTCGGGTAGTTAGAACCTAACCAAAAATAAAAATAATTTTCAAAATTTCAGGTATTTTTGTAGTTTGAATTAAAAAATTAGTATTATTGGTTAGATACCATTAATATGTTTGCAGTTTTCATAATCAATTAGAGATTCTGAACTGATAGTTAAAATAAAAACAAAAACCTTTTTTCTTTGGAAATGTAGGACAACGCTATAGAGATACGTACCTTACGAGTTAAGCCAAAAACCGTATGGCTCCAGGAGACAAAAAACAAAACTGATTTAAAATTTTGGGGTATTCTTATAGATTGAATTAAAAAAATAGTATTATTGGTTAGACTCCATAGATATTTTGGAGCTTCTGAGAGGTGAAATAAAATTATTTTATTTATATTTACAGGAATTAGTCTAGTTCTATTTCACAAATCAAATTGTAATAAGACCCTTAAGAATAATTACTGCATTTTACATACCTATATGTATATTCTTTTTATAATGGTAAAAACAACACTTTTTACTACAGTGCTATTAAAAAGGCAGTTTTTCACAAAAAATGATTTTTGTTATTATATATTTCTTATATTATTATCTTTTCGAAAAATTTAAGTATATAAGCATTGCACGCACTTATTACGTCATATATGGTTATAACCTATACGATTATAACGTCATTCATCTGCTTTAATTTGTTCTTTATCATAGTTATTTCAATACTAGCTGTTGGTGTGGCGCTTCACGCCACACCAACACCTAATTGGTGGGGTCGAGTCGCGCCCCCCAAGCTCCCCCGTGTGCGTCGTTACGTGCCATATTAGTTACGTGTCATTGTAGTTGTATCCCTGTGTACCACCTGTGAATATATATATATATATATATATATATATATATATATATATATATATATATATATATATATATATATATATATATATATATATATATATATATATATATATATATATATATATATATATATATTTATATATATATATATATATATATATAATATATATATATATATATATATATGTTTTTAACTACGTAAAACTTGCGAATATACAACATTCTTCGCTGTCCCATTGTCTGTGCATACAAACAGATTTTCAAGTTTACCGACTCTTGAACATGCCACATATAATTGTCCATTGGAAAACAATCTGTATTCAGATCTATACCGCATTTTTCTAATGATTGCCCTTGAGCTTTGTTGATGGTGATTGCTAATCGAATATTTCCTGTGTCCCCGTCATCATTTATATATCCCCCCTGTGCCCTTACGGTCTCCCCGTTCTAGTTAAGTCCCTGTGTCCCGATCGTCATTTATATTCCCTGTGTCCCGGTCGTCATTTGTGTCCAGGTGTCTCGGTCTGTAATTTATCTTTGAGTGTCCTGGTCGTCATTTGTATTCCCTGTGTCCCGGTCTTCATTTGTGTCCCGATGTCCCGGTCTGTAATTTCTCTTTGAGTGTCCTGATCGTCATTTATATTCCTTGTGTCCCCTTGTCCCGGTGTCCCGGTCTGTAACGTCATAAAGTCTTCAATGGCTCTGGTGGTGCAGCTAGTTGAGGAAGTTCAACTTTTCCTGAGGCGCAACTCATTCCCATTGTTTCATCATTAAATTTCAAGGCCTCGCAATAGGGACAAATTTTAGACATAGTCCCGATTTGAACACATCTACTCAAGCTATAATCATCGACGGGGCTGTACCTGAATGCCAGGCAATAATTTTGACGTTTTTCTTGTGATTCCTCGGCACGATTTTTTTTGGTCATTTCTCTTTGAGACGCAAGCCTGTTTTCAAGCTGTTATTGTGATTCCTCTGCACGCTTTCTTTTCTTACTTTTCCTATTATCCGCAAGTCTTTTGGCATTAACTCTTTGAGCAGCTTCCTCGGCTGTTTCCTCTGCCATTGTAGGATTTATACTAAAATTTCTCTTTGAATTAACCCTTTGAGCACCTTCCTCGGCTGTTTCTTCTGCCATTGTAGGATTTATACTAAAATTTCTCTTTGAATCGCCCCGTTATATGCTTATAATGACGTAATATACAAAGCCTTATATACTTATTATGACGTCATAGGCGTAGAAACAAACAAACATGCGACTTATTTTTTTATATAGATTTCAGTTACAATGGGCTAGAGTTCGCTCCTTGTTGTAATTTAGCTCTCAAAATTTTCGTTTTTCGATACCCCTGGCCCGTCACATACCTCTGTTTCTCTCTATTATATATGATTTTCATAGAAATTGTATTTTCTTAAGTCACGAGACAACTTAGTAGTCATCCTTACGTGTGTTCAAGCCTTATTCCTTTCGATGACATTTTTATCTCTTTTAATAGATAAAAATAGACTTATCTGATATGTCAGGATGTTTACTATATTTCTTGTAAAGTAATTTGTTCTTGAAGTATACATTTGGATTGTACGAGTCTGATACGTTTCTCGGTAATTTTTTGTTTTTGTTTGTTCACTTGAGGTCATAATGTTTCAATGTTTAAAATTAAATCTATGAAATTATGTTTCGAGTAGTTAGAACATAACTGAAAATAAAATTAATTTTAAAATTTTAAGGTATTTTTGTAGTTAAGCCAAAAAACTTTTGGTTCCAGGAGACAAAAGATGAAACTATTAAAAATTTTTAGGTATTTTTATGGTTTGAATTAAAAAATTAGCATTATTTGTTAGGCTCCATAAATATTTTTGCAGCTTACATTATAACTTTAGTGATTTCGAACTGAAAACTGAAATAAAAAAAAATAGATTTTTTTTTCTTTGGATATATAGGATAATGCTATAAAGATACTTACTTTAGGGGTGAAGCCAAAAAAATGTTTGGTTCCAGGAGACAATTACAATTTTGAATTGAAAGGTAAAATAAAATCATTTTTATTTATATTTAAAGGAATTAATTTAGATCCAATTCATAAATCAAATTTTTGTTAAAACCCCTAAGAGAATCGCTTCATTTTACATACCTATATCTATATTCTTTTTATAATGGTAAGAATACTTGCTACTACAATGCTATTGAAATAGGCAGTTTTTTGTAAGAAATTGATTCTGGCTATTATTTATTTCTTATATTATTATCTTTCCGAAAGATATGGGTCTATTAATACTGCACGCATTTATTACGTCATATATGGTTATAATCCATAGGATTATAACGTCATTGAACAAGCTTGTACAAGAAAATGCAATTTTTCTGTCAAAATTGATTCTATTTTAATAGTAATTTTATTTTTAATTACAAAAGGCATTAGATTTAGAAATTTCCTTTAAAATTACCCATTACATAGCTCTATAATTTTCATGTGCCCAGCTTGCTGAGGAGAAAAAAATCGAAAAGAATAAAAAATACCGTATATTCAGAATTTCGCGGTCGCAGCTACTTTTTCTTGATTTTCAAACCATTTTTTTTTTTGCTGTTCAAGCCAAGAGACGTTAAAATATCTATATGGGGGCTTCTGACAAGGCAGTTTTAATAGTGTGCTTCTTGTTTTGATCTCCGTCTATTCTTAGGATTTATGTTTTATTTAGTTTTCGCTATAGGTTCTTATCGTCTATTACTAGGTTGCTAGATACCGCTGCAACCCAGATGTGTCCTTGTGTAGGTGTGTACATGTCTCTGTGCATATGTATATTTTTTTCTGTGTGGGTATTTGTGTCTGTCTCTCTCTGTGTTTGTTTATCTGTCCATATTTCTGTCCATATGCCTTTCTTTCTGTGCGTGTGTTTGCATGCACACGTATGGGTCTGTCTCTTTGTGTGTACCTGTCCGTCCGTCTGTTTGTCTCAGAGCCTTTCTGTCTGCGTCTGTGTTTGTCTCTCTCTGCGTATGAGCTTATGTGTCCGTATGTGTGTTTTCTGTCTGTGTCTGTGTGTGTTTGTGTGTTTGTGTATGGGTGTGTGTGTGTTTGTGTGCGTATTTTTGTGTTTGTGTGTGTGTGTGTATGCGTGTGTGTGTGTTTGTGTATGTGTGTGTGTGTGTGTATTTGTGTGTGTGCGTGTGTGTGTGTGTGTTTGTGTGTGTGTGTGAGTTTGTCTGTCTCTCCTTAAGTGTCAGTGTTTGGCTGTCTCTCTGTGTGTCTGTCAATCTTTACGTTATTGTGTATGCGAGTCTAACTGCCTCTCCCTCTTTTTGTGAGGGTAACTGTCTTTGTCTGAGGTTTTTCCGTCTGTCCTTCTGTCTGTGTATGTGTGTCTTTGTGTATGTATATGCTTTTGTGTCTGTCTCTATATGGGTATCTGTCTATTGTGTATTGTTTGAGTATGTGTGTATGTGTGTGCGTGTGTGTGTGTGTGTGTGCGCGAGTTTGTATGTATGTGTGTGTGTGTGCGTGCGTGTGTGTCTATTTCTCTGTGTGTGTGTTCATGTCCCTTTCTCTCTTTGTGTGTGCATTTGTTCATTTGTTCATCTGACAGTCTTTCTGTCTATATCAGTTTTTTTGTGTCTGTGTGTTTCCGTGATTGTGTCTCTCTCTCTGTCCGTGTCTGTGTGTGTGTGTGTTTCTGTCTCTCTATCTCTGCCTCTGTGTTTTTTTTCTGTGCGTGTCTGTCTTTGCGTGCGTGTATCTATCCCTTTTTCTGTCTGTGGATTTTGTGCATGTGTTTCTGTCTATCTTTCTCTCTCTTACTCTCTGTGTACCTTTTCGCCCATACTTTTTTTACGTATGTATCTTTGTCTGCGTGTTTGTGTTAGTACTTCTACATGTGTGTATTGGTCTCTGAGTGTTTGTCCCTCTCCGCGTGTCTTTCCGTCTGTGCGTATGTGAATTCAGGACTATCTGTCTCTGTGTTTAAGTGTTTTTGATTGTCCGCCTGTTTATCTGTCTGTGTGTCTGTGTTTCTGTGCGTGTTCGTCTATCTCACTGCGCGTGTATTTTAGTGCATGTGTGTCTATCTCTGTATTTGTGTATTTGTCGAACTATACTTTAGTCTGTCTGTGTCTCTGCATGTTTTTGTGTGCGTGTGCTTCCGTTTGTGTGCTTGTTTGGGTGTGTCTGTGTGTGTATCTGTTTGTGTATGTTTGTGTTTTTAGTATGTCTGTTTATCTGTCTACCTGTCTGTCTGTCTGTCTCTGTCTGTGTTTGTATGAGTGTGTTTTTATACGTGTAGGTCTATGTCTCTCTTTCTGTGTGTGTGTGTGTGTTTGTCGGTTTATGTGTGTGTATGTATGTCCCTGTCTGTCTTTGTGTCGTTGCATCTATGCGTCTTTTTGTCTGCGTCTTTATGTGAATGCGCCTATGTTTGTGAATCTATGTGTGTGTTCCTGTGTCTCTGTGTGGAAGTGGATGCGTATGTGTGTGTGTTTGTGTTTGCTTTTCTTTCCTTCTCAGTTTGCGTGTCTGTCTCTGTGTGCGTATGTATGTGTTTTTCTCTATGTGTGTACTTATATTTCCGTCTCTCCGTCTGTCTGTTTCTGTTCGTGTGCGTGTGTTTATGTCGCTTTGTGTGTGTGTGTGTGTGTGTGTGTGTGTGTGTGTGTGTGTGTGTAACTGTATGTCTGTCTGCTTGGGTGTCTGCGTGTGTATATGTTTGTGTGAGTATATTTGTACGTGTATGTGTATGTGTGTGTAAGTGTGTTTGTATGTGGACTTTGGAAAAAATCTTTTCATACGTCCCAGACTTTGGTAAGCGCCCCTGAAAAATTAAATTGACCTGTCTCCGCTATTTTGAAAAAAGTAAGTCAACTCGTATTTTACTTTCGAACCATCCCGTTTCTGCGTCTCAGAGTTTGGGAAAAAACTCTGAAAATTCCAATTGACGTTTCTCCAACTTGTGAAAAAAATTCAGTTCACCTGTTTCTGACTTTGAAAAAAAAGTTCTCACAAATCTTAGAATTTGGTAAAAACAAATTCTTTTCGATATTTCTCAGAATTTAGAAAAACCCCTGAAAATTACAATTGACGTGTCACTGAATTTTAAAAATTCAGTTCGCTTGTTTCTGGTTTTATAATAAATACTGTTCATGCGTCGAATACTTTGGTAAATAGCCTATTTCCCTATTTTAGACTCTTGTACACGCCCTCTGCCTGTAATTCTGCAATGTCTTGTTCTTTTATCTCTGAATTTTGAATAAACCTTCTAAACGTTTGAGTTGCTAGCGTCTCCTATAAATAATTAGAATATAACAAATTAACGTAATGAGATATTTCTATTGAAATAATGGTATAAATAATTCTACATTTTATTTACAACATCATAAGAAATAATGTTTCGAATCTTTTTCAAATTATGTTTTTCCATAGCATGGCACTTATTTCATGTCGTGGTCATACACAATTTTTATTATGGTTTTAGCTACAAGTTCCATATGCATTTTGTCATTGTTATTATTTGGTTCACTTTTTTACCACCGATTTCTCTTTATATTTCTTATTGATATTTTCTGTCAATGGTATTTTTGTTTCACTTCCAGTTTTACTGTTTAAGACTACTTTATTTTACATAGGTAACAGTTTTACATGCAGATAAATTATACCTTATGATACTGTTACAACAGTATACCTACCTTCTTCTTGCCTTTTTTTGAATGCTTATGCCAAAAAGATGGCAATACGATTTAACAATCGTTTACGTGTTACAACTTATACTAGCAAAAAGTTGGCCCTCGTCATGAGCTAAAAGTCTTAGGTTTACATTCTCTTTTAGTACTATCGTCTCTGGAAATCTCTCTCTGGCAAATTCACCATTATAAGAGTTTGATTTTTCGGCACTCCAAAGATATTTAATCTTTCTCTTTATGACAACACCTGCATACATTTTCGATGATGTTACCCTTAGTAAATATTTCACGGCTTAAACTTTCTTGATTACGATAATTCAATGCTTTGATAACTCTATCTTGTACATTCACTTTATTGAAGTTTTTCATCTTCACTTTTTAAAATCAAATTTAAATGTCTTTAATTCTAATGAACTTTTAGCCCTGAATGCAAACATACAATAAACTAACTACTGTCAAAGATCGGTCACAGAGTATCCAGGAGCAGCCGCATATAAAAATACAAAAATAATGTGCACCAAAGATTGCTTAATAATACTCGTCAAAGGTGCTTGCATTGCGAAAACCGTATAGCTTTTTTGTAATTTTGTAAGAAACTCCTGAGGGTCAGTGTGCTTTTGCGCAAACCCAGCTGATAATGTCGCAGGAGAAACCTCTGTGCTCAGAAACCTTATGAATTTCGAAGAGGCACTTGGATATATTACATGCGCAAGTTCCCTACTATTGCTCAGTGTTTTAAAGAACACCTTGAAGGAAAGAATCTTGGGAAAAGGTCGGGAAAAACATGTTGAAAAATATGTTGAATAAAATCTTGAAAAACGTCCTGAAACGTCTTAAGAACTTATTGATGAAAAAAATTCTTGAAAAATATTTTGAAACGTCTCGATAAACGTCTTGAAGAAACACGTCCTGAAGAAAACATTCTTAGGAAAAATTCTTGAAAAATTTCTTAAGACAGCTTTAAGAAATAAATCTTGAAAAATATCTAGAAGAAAAACTTTTTGAAGAAAAAATCTTCAAAAGTGTCTTTAAATGTCTTGAAAATTGCATTGAAGAATAATGTCTTGAATAAAAAAATAGTTGTCTCCAAATGCAAAAGGTATAGGGCTGTGGTAATATTAAAAGGCATTTTGAAACCAAAACAAGTTCCATTGACCATGAGAGCCCGTTTGGGCACTAGAAATTTAGAATTGAATAAACCTACATTATTGAAATTAAAATTTGGAAACACCAGCGTCATTGACAAGGTCATTTGACAGATTTATTGTTGTAGCAATCATGCTTACGTAACATATCATTGACTTCAATACATAGCACCTGCTAAATTGTGTGCAGTGAAACACAACACCCATTTGTGTGTCTTGGAGAATAGCCTAAGGGATCACGCTGTCGGAAGCCTTATAGCAATACTACTCCTATAAATAACATTAAAACTTTTACCTTAAGAAAGTTATTACAGAGTCAGACCATATAAGCCCCTTAATTTAAAATATACGTTGCATCTTTGTGTTAATCAGAAGCAAGACGAAAATAAGATTGTTCACTATACCTCTTGCTGTCTCGAGGTGCTCAAAAATAACCACATTTGTCTTTGTATGACCTAACGCAATATCCAAAAAGCTAAGAATATTAATGAATTATGCTCTATCATCTACTTGTTCATCAGGAATAGTCTTAGTTGAGCAGCATATCGTCATGTAAATCACCAATTATTTCCATTAACATTTACATTATGCTGTTTGTATTTATGAAGTCATTCCCTTTAATAAGTACAGGCACGTTTATTAAAGGAAAATTTGAATGCTTTGAAGAACTTGAAACAGTAATTAAGAGTAACTTTCGTTAAAAGAAATCACAATTTTATTAAAATTATAACAAATATACAAACTTTGCAGTCATTACCCTAGTCTAGCTTTTAAATAAAAAAAATAATAGGTATTTCTATTGATGACGCATTAAACTTAAAAGATCAAAGTTAAGTATTAATTAGTGCAGTATTTACTCAAAAAATAATTTATTTTACAGGCTAGCATGGTTGTATTCACGTTGTATTGACTTGACGATCAAATCTGATTTCTTCTGCTTAGACTTGCATCATAATCTAATAAATAGTAATCTTATTCATTTTGACATTTTGGTTCAAGAAACCTGGAATAAAACAATGACCAGGAGTCTGGAATTTGATAGTGCGATGCATTTTACAATTTTGAGAAATCCAGTAGATGCTTTTGAATCTTTGTTTCACTACATTGATATGGCTAAATTTTATAATGTATCTTCTTTTCCTGAATTTATTAAGAAATTGAATAGCAGTGATCCAATTAGAAGTGACAGACTGTATGGTGCAGGAAGGAATCAATTAAGTTTTAATCTTGGACTGCCAGTTAAACACTTTGACAATATGGATATGATAAAAAAAAAATCAAAAGAGATCGAAAAACGGTTTAACCTGGTGATGATTTCTGAATACTTCGAGGAATCTTTGATTTTTCTGAAAAATTTGCTTCGAATACCTTTGATACATGTTATGAGCACAAAAAGTAATGCTAGACATCAAGAATCTAGGCACATCCTTACTGTTGGTGAAAAAGATATTTTATCGAATTGGCTTAACGCTGATATTTATCTCTACCAACTGTTCAGGAGGTAATTATTATTTATTAATGTACTATAGTTAAACAAATATCATACCAAGCTAAATGCACATATTAATAAATGTCACTGGATAGGTTGAGTAAAATAATGAATCATTATACAATCAATGCATTATTTTCGTTAAGGATAACTATTTTTGAGCCTTTCGAATACCTTTCTTGTATTACGAATTTTTCTTTTATTATTCCCCAGGACAGTTTGCATTGAAGTCCCAGTTGTTGAATATTGAGACTTGATTAATAATTTAAGCATCAAGTGTATCACTTAAGAGTTGGAAGTAAATGGTTGACTGTAACAAATCCTGCTTTGGCTTTTTTCCTAACCTGCTCCATATGTAATTCCCAATGAATGTCAAAACGAAACTTTAAAATGCCCTCTTTTTTCAAAATAAAGGAAGTACAATGAAAATGCTCAAGTCATTAGAAACTTACAACTGCAAGTCCCTAGCCCAATGAGAAACTAGTGTAGGATAAAAATTGTTATAGGATTTGGTACCCCTGAAAGAAAAAGACCCAGAAATGAGCCAACAATTGTCTTTCTTATTAGTTTGAAGTTGTACTAAAGGAAATAACGCTTAACGTTACTCTAGTGACAGTGGAAAAATGAAAATAACTGTGATTTCTTCCAAAAAAATGGCAGAAGAATACCAAAAAGGCTAAAAAGTGTTTTTCCAAATGCTTGAATCGTAAGAATTTAGTTTCTCTTGTAAATGATATCATAATGAACCATAGTTCAAAAATAGGAAAATGTGTTTTTTGGTTAATGGGGCCCGGAAAGGTTCTGAAATTAGGCCAAAAAGTTTTCGATTATCTCCATGATCACTACACCTACTAGCTCCTAGAAAAAGGGAGCTTTCAGGCGAAAGAAAAATTGTGTATTAAAGGCACGGGCTTCAAAAAAGGAGCAACATTTTTTATTGGCTTGAACTAAAACTTGGCAGGTCTCGAGCAAAGTGTATTTACTAAACTATATATTTTTTAACTCGTAAAAACCACTAGGAAGGTCTAATTAAAACTTATTGTCAAAAGATACCCAACTTGATTTAGAGGAAGGATATGAGGTATAGCAAAGGACACTAAGCTTAACTAGGATTTCAAAAAAGGATCTCTGCAATATCTTGGGAATACCTTGAATAATGCAGTTGAAATATATAAACTGTAAGAGGGAGGGACGAGAAAAATCAAGATTTTACTTTTGAGGGAGGAGCAG
The DNA here is from genome assembly GCF_032884065.1 of Artemia franciscana. Classification (NCBI taxonomy): domain Eukaryota; kingdom Metazoa; phylum Arthropoda; class Branchiopoda; order Anostraca; family Artemiidae; genus Artemia; species Artemia franciscana. The sequence continues at coordinate 44,572 of NW_027062978.1, forward strand.
TCAAGTGTGCCAGTCTATAATATGTCTAAAAATTTTTGTTCTCTGAAATCTTTCCTTCCTCTATCAACCTAAACGTTTTTAAGCTAAAGTACCTAAGAGACATATAACATTCTTACAATTAATGGCTTGGTGATCCAAAGTGCGTAATCCTAATGTCTTGGGAATGTGTCACAGGAATAATCTGAAATTTTCTGTAAATATTTGGAAGAGAGATGGCAAGTACTACTTGAATCCTGATTTGGGAGGATCAGTAGGGTCTAGACGCATTGGTCATAAATTAGCTTAGAGCTTCTGGCTCTACAAGCCCAGTTTGGATAAAAATCACTTTGACTTACTTGACTTGAGTCTCCTGCCGGGCACTGCTCGGCGTAGAGAGTGACGTCTGCCTCCTCCACCCACTTTGGTCCATGGCGAGTATTTGCTCTTCGCCCTGTCTGATGTTTGCCATCATCAAGGACTCGGAAAGGCTGTCGGACCAACGTTTCTTTGATCGACCGCGAGGTCGCATCCAACCAACTTTGATAAGGTCGAAGTCAAAGATCATCTTTGCGGGTAGATGTGTTGGCATTCGAAGCAGATGCCCGAACCATCGTAAGGTTCGCTCGGCTGGTTGAGTCGAAAACCAAGACTGCTCTGTGAGCTGCAGAAGCTTTTCATTTCTGACGAAGTCGGACCATCGTAGGCCCTCAATCCTCCTCAGGCTCTTTGCATGAAATAGGTCTGTTTTCTTGAGGGTTGCAACTGATACTTGCCATGTCTCAACTCCGTAAAGCATCGCAGAACCGACTAGAGCGTTGAAGATCCGCAGTTTAGTTTTGTGACTGATGTTTGGTTTTCGCCAGAGGTGACGATTCAGTCTACCCATGACAGAAGACGCTTTAGATAATCTCGCCTGCAGCTCGGGGAGAAGGGAGCTATTTGAAGAAATTACGGAGCCCAGGTAGGTGAAGTCTTTAATCAAATAAAGCTAAAATTAAAATTAGACCAAAATACAGTATATGTAGCAAATTTATCAAAATAATGCATCTCCATAGCCTCAAAAATGCATAGGGTATTAAGTTGAATTTTAGTAGATGGCGCCATTTTTTTCCGGATCTTTTTTGATCGGGTGTGTGACTCTATGCTAGCTTGTGCGTCGAGATAACTCTCGAAAGGGCAGTGAGTTTTTCACCCACGAGGCTCTTTTAGAAACTAAAGAGGTATTAAAAGGTAAGCTCGCGATGAGTTAAAGACTAATCAACTTTGAAAAGGACGATGATAACGTCTTAGATTTATGTAAATTGTTTGATACAGCCGTTAAACAGAAACGAGTCATACCAATATCTATAATTTTTTTGCCGAGTAACATACCTGTTATTGGTCCTACAGTTGCTGATTCTGTGGTCTTGCAAGTGAATGTACTCAATCGGAAAACTGGCGTGCTGATTCAGACGAAGTTGAATAAACAGAAAGTATCTGGCTTTACCAGCTCCAACATACCATCCAATCAACTCCAGCGGAACGCAAAATCAGTCACTTATACTAAAATCTTGAAGAACTGTCCCAACCTGTGTTTGCCAGAGAAGAGGAAACAATTTGTAGATTATCTATGTCCGGCTGCTTCGAAATATATTGAACTGCTAAAGGGCTCTGAAAAAAAGAATGAAAAGTTTGTCGTACGATGCAAAAATACGGCTAATTCTATGGGTGGAATTGTAAAAGAGATCCAGCAAATATAACTGTGTCAATGAAGTCTCCAACTTTCATTGGCATCGTTAAAAGTGTTCTTCCAAATTTAGATGAGTAGAAGCTCATAACAAGTAGCCTTAACTGCTCTGAAGTAGCTCAATGTAATAGATCTAGAGCATTTAAAGTTTTTTTTGAACAGCAACTTCATTCACAGACACTCCTGCGTAAATCTATCAAAACAGGGTACGAAAAACTGCCTGCTCAACAATTCATTTTTTTCGAAAAAAGGCTGCCTGCTAAAAAATTTAATTTTACCCAGAAACTGTTTTACTTGTCACAAAGTTTGTCACAAAGCAGCGGAGTGTAAAAATGTGACCTTTTATTCAAGCACATCTTCCTCCAAGGTTCCTCCAAGCACATCTCATCCCGTGAGCATCCGTGCTCCAAATAGATGTTATATATTACTTGAAAGGTTTCTGGCCACACAAGTTACAGCGTACAGTGTCCATCCAATCTAGTTGGTAAAAAAAAAGAATTTTGTTTCCCATATCTCTCATGGAGCATAAATGGTAATTCCTTCAATGAAATATCAGTGCTGGAAGGCATGCTGCTGAATAATCATTTAATGTGGATTCAGGAACCCTTTCACGAACACCCTAGTCTTAGTCCAGTGAATAATAGTAGAGACTTTCATACTTTTTTCGTTCTCACAAAGAACGTTCATTCCCATTTTTTCATGTTTATTCTCAAGGTACTTCAACTGGAGGCCTGGCAACTTTAGTTTCATCGATTCTCGAATCTAGTTTGTTTTGTTCTAATAATACTTTTCTGGCAGTAATACTGTATTTGCCCACTGATTATAAAAATAAAGAATCGGAATGATTATTTGCACAATCCTATGAGAACTTACATGCATGTATTCAACAAGTTCAGAAGCTTGCCACGGTCTAAGGAGTGTTGAAAGCGCAGCGGATCCAGCTCGACAAATACAAAATTGCCACTCTAATACCCAACTAGTTAAAAAACAACATACTCTCCAAAGCTTGCTCACGTGCGAAGCTTTGAATTTCTATTTTGAAAGATAATGATCGTCCTAAGTCAGCTGCTTTGAATGATATCCGACACTATACGAAATTGATTTTCATAAATGAGCTAGCTAGTGACTGTGTACAAATTGTCGATTCGTATTTGCGTAGAGTTTCTGCTCCACTCAATTCCATTTGGAAGTCCCTTGTCCCCCCAAACACCAAATCCTTGAATTTTACTAAGCCATCTGATACCCCCCACTGGTAAATATTACTATAAATATAAAAACAGTAATACGAAATATTATAAAAATAGTGTTACCCATTCATGGATTTCCATCCTTTCATGTTAAGTTCAAGTTCAATGGGGTTTATTATAAAGTTGAAAATAAATTACATCGAATAAAAATACTCAGTTCATTTCTGGACGCCGAGATCTTCAATCGCTACCTTTAAAACATAATACATAGTGTGGTTTCTACTCCTAATCTCATAAGGTACCTTACCTATCATTTATTCTAACAGAATTACCAAATATCCCCCTTCACTTTGCCCCAGGGTAAATCGCCTCACCATCATATCAAAATAAAATAAAATCTTAACTTTGTTTTTATCTATTTACATTTAATTCATTATATTATTTTACCAATGTTTAACCAATATTATCCAATGATAATAAATGATCTTTATCACTTCTTTTCAATGACGTGAGGTAGGTTCTACCTCTCAGTTCTTCTGGGAACAGGTTCCATGACCTTTCACAAGTTATATTCCGAGCAATTCCGATCATACAGTCGGGTTGAAGGGTATTTGCAGGTCTGATGATTATCGGGTATTCACATAATGCTATTCTGAGATTGGTCAAAATAAGTTTTAAATGCAGACCGGGAGCTCACCATCTAGAAACTAAAACAAAAGGTCCAGGCATGACTGACGATGCAGTGACTTCATTGAAAAATACTCTTCATTTTTTCGAATTAATTTCAAAAACCGTTTATGAATTGAATTAAGTTTTTACGGGTAATATTTAAAATATAAGTCCCAGATTATTGCAAAGTATTTTAAATGGGGTTTGATAAGACCCTTGTATAGCAGGAACAGTGTTTTCTGCGGCAAAGTTTTCTTTAGTTTCTTTATAACTCCAATATTCCGGGATATCTTTAGCTCTACTGCTTGAATGTGATGCAGGAATGACAGGTTTTCATCAAGCGGGATTTCCAGATATTTTGCAAAAAGTCGTTTCTGGCCGACTGATCAAACATTTGGAATTTTTTATAGCTCAAACCTCCATTTTGTCACTTAAACCCCAGCAAAAAATCAAAACGCAAGATTTATCAACATTAATAACAAGTCGGCTGGAATTCATCCAGACATCTTCTCATATCTCCTCAAGAACAACCCTAAGCTAAAAATTGAGTGCTGCTTTATCCCTTTCAGAGCAGCCTGGTGTGGTATCATTTGCAAAAGCCACAAGCTCATCATTATCTACACGCTGAAAATGGGCTTCATCGTGATACACCTTAGAGCAGCAAAGAATTGTGCATGCTGGGTTTAATAAGCAACTCAGATGGTTAACTTGAATGAGGAAAAGAATCGGCCCTAATAACGACCCTTTGGGGACACCGCAATAGACGACTCTATTATTTTCTTGGTCTACTCCAAAATAAATCCTACAGTCCCTCAAGTATGATCTGTATCAATCAAGAGTTTAGCCCCATATATCTATATGCTCCCGTTTTCTGAGATGAATACGGTTGTGCATGCTATCAAATAGTTTTCTGATATCAATCAGAACCGCTGCAGATAGAAGCCCAGAATCCACAACTTTGTTGATTCTCAAACTCAAAGTTGTTAGTACATCTTCGGTTGATTGGCTCTGTCTAAACCAAAACTGAACAGCATTAAGAAACCCTATTTTCTCCAAAAACTGGATTAGCTGTTGCTGCATTTGTTTTCAAAAACCTTTGAAAAAAGTTGAAAAAACGGAAACAGGTCTATAATTCGCAGGATCAGCTCGAGAACCTTATTTGTACAAAAGAACTATTCTTGTTTTCTTTAGCCGTTCTGGAGTTATACTGTTTTCTAGTTCAGTTGTAACGTTTTAATGTAATTTTTCTGAGCAAAATCTCTCCTTCTTAGTTCACACTTCTTCAAATTTCAACCTTTAAAATGTTTTTTTTTTTTCAAGTTTTGCCCATAGCTTTGAAAAATCTTTGTTTTTGTTGGGTATCTTCACAGCTTCCAATTTTAGTTCAACGAGCTTCTGTTTTACAGTTTTGATCATGTAACTATTGTTGTAAAATATCTTTGTCTAGTTTTAAAATTAATTATTTATTGCTTATTAATTTTCATCTTTTCCAGTGTTTGCTCACCTACTTTTTATTTTTCTATTTTTTCTTATCGAGTTTAATTTTAATTTTCATGATTTTTATTTTCACAGATTAAGTTCACAAAATTTTTCTTATATCAAATTTTATTTACTTAGGTTTTGAATCTTCTATTTTTGTCGAGGTATGATCAATTTATAAATCAGCGTTCTCATAGTTTCCACATTTACATTTTTTATTAACTTTAATTGTCATAAAGTTGTAGAGTAATTAAACTGAAATTCCGCCATATTGGTGATTTTTTTTTAAATTATGGTGCTTTATGAATCTTTTCGAGCTATAGCTGAGTTTTGTGAACTAATCTGCATAATTACGTTTTTTGGCTAAGTCAAAGTATATGTGGTGAGTTCTCAGATGATGAATTTTATGTGATACTAGCTGTTGGTGTGGCGCTTCGAGCCACACCAACACCTAGTTGGTGGGGGCACTTCGTGACCCCCAAGCCCCCCCCCCATGCGCGTAAGTCATTACGCGCCATTGTAGTTGTGTCCGTGTGTCCCACCTGTGAATATAGATAGATATATATATATGTTTTTTAATTACCTAAAACTTGCGAATATACAACATTCTTGGCTGTCCCATTGTCTGTGCATTTACAAAGCCTTATATACTTATAATGACGTCATATGCACACGCTCTTTTTAAAAACAAACAAACATGCATACATACAGCTTATTTTTATATAGATAAATAGATAGATAAATATACATATACAATACAAATTAACTACGTAAAACTTAAGAATATACAACATTCTTCGCTGTCCCATTGTCAGTGCATATAAAAAGATTTTCAGGTTTACCGACCTCGAACATGCAACGTACAATTGTCCATGGGAAAAATCATCTGAATTAAGATCTATACCGCATTTTTCTAATGACCGCTCTTGAGTTTTGTTGAAGGTGATTGCAAAGGCTAATCGAACTGAAAATTGCAATCTTTTAAATTGAAATGAAAAGGCAGATCTGTTGGAATCATGGGAATGCGAGGAATAAGAACAGCCTCACCCTCAAAAGGCCCTGTCAAGATTGTTGCCTCTATCTCTTTTTCCATTGTTTTTTTTTATGGCAAGTCGCTTGCCATTGCAAAGCTTTGGTGTGTTGATATTTCGTAAAAATATTATTAGTACGCCTATTTTTAGTTGTAGCACGTGTAGAGGAAACCCTGGGAGGTCCAGGGATTTTAAAAATTTATTCTTGGGTGCCAGAATCGCTCGTTTACTTAGCCATTTACGATTTATATAATTGGTTAGAATGTTCGGAAATACTTTTTCAACCAACTCATTTATGGACGTCACTAAATTACAGAATTTAACAGGCAGTTGTATACTTCTGGAATTTGAGCTTTCCGTTTCCAATTGCCAGCAATTGATCTGAAAATGTTTGACCAGAGTCATGGTTTTGCAATTGGACACGCATATTTGTAGTTAATTTTAATGTCTTTAAATGTGCCCATAAATTAGAATTTTTCAGGCAAGCATTTATTTTGTCTGCAGGGGTTGATCTAGGTATTAAAAGTAATGTTTGCCTGAAATCTTCCCCAAGCAATATTAATGTGCTGCCAAAGGGTTTCGAATTTCCTCGCAAATCTCAAGGATTGATCCAGAGCCTCGAGCAATTTTTTGTGTGCCATTGTGCACTCGCCCCAAATAATGAGTTTGCATTGCTGCAATACTTACCCATCCCAGATGATTTGGAAATATTGTACGTGGGAGTTTCTGTAGAATGAAAATTCAGATTCAATTTCAAAGCGGAATGAGCACTTCTTCCACGAGGCAGCAACGTTGCAGCTATTCCGGACGACGCAATTTCCAACGCTATGTCATTTTTTGATCGAATTGATACCAGAATCACTTTATAACAAATGTTTTACCAGTACCTCCTGGCGCATCCAAAAAGAAGATTTATCCAACGTCGTTATCGACACAATGCATTATCTTATCATAAATATCCTTTTGCTCAGACGTTATCTAGAGATGTTATTTTGTACATACGACAATAGATCACTAGTGCTGTAACTTTGTTCATGATCCAATCTACACATGTTAAAAAAGCAGCATTAATATTAGGTGAAGGCATTTCCAAACCCTGAAGAGGTTTGTTTGCCATACACACGCACAAATCTTCAATAATAACTAACGTGTAGTTATAAATTTCTGATGTAAAATCAAAAGTCATATCTGACATTACTAACCGTTTTCGATGGAGTATATCCTCTCCCATTTTCGATTTATATTTTTCCCATAACTCTGTAGGAACTGAAAGAAAGCAAGTTATTAGTATGCTTCCAAACAATGCACGAATTTGACTTGGAGTTGACGTTTCGCCCGCGTTATTGACTCAGTTATCCCAGTGTTGGTCAAGGCCTTCCTATTTACTTATAATGACGTCATATACAGTCAAAAAAAATTACGTCAGCCAACAAAGACAAACTTCATGACGTCAGCCAACAAACTTCATGACGGCATAATGCTCAATCCTTATAATGACGTCAAACATGACGTTGAGTTGACAGTCGACACATATGACGTCAGTACACAAATATCTTAATTTTATTTATATAGATGCGTTTTTAGTTACCCTCCCCGCCCCTGGTACAACTAGGATTATTAGTTCTTACTAGTATCATACAAAAAGATGATAAAGCGCTTTGAGAAAGGGTAAAACTTAAATAAAAGGCTATTGGTGATTTTTATTAAGGAAAAAAATAGTAATTACATTTTTCATGTAAAAATAAGTATGATAAGCTCTGAAATAAGGACCTCCTTCTAACGCTGGAACATAATTAAAATTCTGGTTCTTTACTAGTTTTTCCTCTCTCATCCTTATGTATATTACCCTCAATAACACTTTCGTATTCCTTCTTATCAAGTAATTCCTTAATTTTCATTTTCTTAGGTAGAGGTTTGCCTTCATTTTTTAATCCTTCTAGTTTTTTGTGGAATTTTTTAAAATCTCACTTAAATCTATTTGAACCATATTTAGTTATCTGACTTATTTTAAAACTAGACAATAGCAGGGTCTTCATTTCTCTTACAAGCTTCATTAAACTTCTAAAAAAAACAACCATTTTTAAAAACATTTTTTTTAACTTTAAAGGTAAATCTATAAATGGATTTAATATTTGTCTAATAGGCATTTATTTTAGAGTGGTCTTCCAAAAGTGGTAATTTTAATTATTTTGACGGAAATGTAGCTGGTTATAAGGAGGGTAGAGCATGTTTACGTGTGTTGGAGCTCTTGGGAATATAAGTAATTATTGAAATTTCAAAATCAGATTTGTAAAGGACTATGAAAAATCCATAAGTTATGTAAACAGAATTCGGGGCATGGCGCCATAAAATTTCATGTTACGTCTATTAAATATTTATAGGAGTTATCTGGTTTGACGTATGAACAGATTTTGGGTTTAAATATCACGGATTTCAAAGATGGAGCCAAAACAAAAGATAAAAGTTTCATTCTTCGTGAATAATATTTCAAAGGAAATTTGTTTAGTGGAGATGGGGCTCTTGGGAAATAATAATTATTAATTATTAAAATTGAGGCAAAATAAAAATCGAAGAGTGATAGTAAGCGACAATAATTATGTAAAGGTGGAAGGGATAACGCCTTCACGAAATGTAGATATTTTTTGATCTTGAAAAATCCTTTGAGAATTGGTAGCATGCATAGCTGTGAGTGTGTTGGAACTGGAATGAAAATTCCAATAACTTAGGACAAAATCTTAGGATTATAAAGAAAATATATAATCTTTGGAGGTTTGGTCTGGTTAGCTCTGTCAGTCTTGTCACTGGGATGGTTTGTAGGGGACCAAGGGAATTTGTGGGAAGTAACTAATCATAAGATACAAAGTATAAGAAATAATCATACGATGTTATACATTATATAATATATATATATATATATATATATATATATATATATATATATATATATATATATATATATATATATATATATATATATATATATATATATATATATATATATATATATATATATATATATATATATATATATATATATATATATATACAAATTTACATATATATATATATACTTTGAGAATTGGTAGCATGCATAGCTGTGAGTGTGTTGGAACTGGAATGAAAATTCCAATAACTTAGGACAAAATCTTAGGATTAGAAAGAAAATATATAATCTTTGGAGGTTTGGTCTGGTTAGCTCTGTCAGTCTTGTCACTGGGATGGTTTGTAGGGGACCAAGGGAATTTGTGGGAAGTAACTAATCATAAGATACAAAGTATAAGAAATAATCATACGATGTTATACATTATATAATATATATATATATATATATATATATATATATATATATATATATATATATATATATATATATATATATATATATATATATATATATAAATATATAAATATATATATATATATATATATATATATATATATATATATATATATATATATATATATATATATATGTATATATATATATATAAATATATATATATATATATATATATATATATATATATATATATATATATATATATATATATATATATATATATATATATATATATATATATATATATATATATACAAAAACAGACAGAACAGCAATAAGAAAGGTAAGGACACATAAAATCATAATAAAGGAAAACCATAGCATCTGGAGGAAGAAATGAGTCAATGCTGTACAAAATTGGAGACTGGTCGAGGATGAGGGAATTCCATTTGTTGTGGAAACAGAATTCCACAACGAATGGGTGAGGTTTCCAACCTGAGCCTTGTCTTCCAATCCTTCTAACAGAAACTATGTCAGTCTGAGTCACAGGGATACCAGGAAATCTATTTCTGCAATAACCAAGGAATTTGCTTTCAGAAGCTTCCGGATAAGGGTCTTCTCAGGAACCAAATAGGACCAACATATTTGAAATTATCATTTGAGCAAACTGATCGCTCAGATAATCAACATTGGATTAAATTGGTTTCAAAGATTTTTGCAGCTGATTCAAACCTGAGTCAAGCAAATTAAGAGATGATTCAAGCTTTGACATCCTCAAGTCATATTTATTAGGTGATTTTGCATCAAGCACATAAAAATCCATTTTCAAGCTAGTATATACCTCTTGTTTAATGATTTGTACACTGTCATTTAAACATATACACTTTAATTAGGATATTGAGAGAGACAGCGTGATTAAGATATGAACAGATGACTAGGGATTAGTAAATTTACAAATAGTTTGGTAGCTAAAGGTGAAACAGGTTTATTATTGTTATTATTTATTGGAAAACCTGTCATTCAAAGAAAGGAAAATAAGGAGCAATATACGAAAGAAAAAAGATGAAATACACACTAAGCACGAAAGCAAACACCTAAGAGAAACACAACAAATACATCTTAACTACTATGTCAGTGCCGAAGACCAGGGATGGTTCAACTTCAGCAAAAGGGAATTATCAGCAGGAATTTGCTTTTCCACAGCTTTATTGGGGTGAGCAAAGCCAATTTTTTTAAGTAAATAAGGGTTGCGGGTCCAAGGGGTATAACGTAAAATACATTTTGTGAACCGGAAGAAAACTGAACGAATGTTTGGTTTTTTAGATTTTGGTGAGCATTTTCCAAAGCGGTAACATATACAGATAATTTGGTAGAGTGACATAGTTGAATAGTTTCGAAAGAAACGGCGGTTCTTTTTCTTAAAGAAGTTTCCAGCCAATAAACTTGGTTAGGCTTTGTGAAATAATTTCGTGATGCCTTGGATGTGGGCGATGAAGGGGGCTGATTTACAAAGTGTAGCCCAGGTAGGGGAAGGCTTTGCCAAGTCGAGAGTTATTAGGCCCGTGTAGATTAGGTTATTTGCGGAAGGATGGTGTCAGGCTCGAGGAGATGGGGGACCAGGTAAGTGCGTAGATTAGTTCAGAAGCTTTTACTAGACAAGGTAATACAGGCAAGGCTGGCCCAACCCTTGCTTTGACCTTCACGGTGTCTTTATTTTCGGTCGAAGGAAATTTGGGATGTAGTTTTATTTTAAGGTTAATTTCCATAAAATGAAGATTTTAATTAAAATGAAGGTTGATACTTTGCTTCTGAACCAAAGAGGAAAGCTTATTAAAGAGTTGTTCTTTATTGGTCCTATGTGTAGAGGTTTAAATGAGAGCGTACATCATTTCATTTATGAATCTGAGGAGTTGAGTGATTCGAGATTTTAAGTTTTTGGTAGATTTTCTTGAGTGGCTAGTTAGGGTTTGTGTAGATGAGTGTTATATGGGTATCAGAAGTTTAGCACTATCCTTTCCTCTCACGATGAACCATAGAGCTAGGTTTTCTGTAGGATTAAGTTAGGATGTGCATGATTTCTGTGTAATTGTTCTTTATTTTAAATTTTTCAATGGCCTATCGGCTCTAAGCGCAAATAAATCCAATTCTATTCTATAGTCCATGCTAGTTTTCTAATTAAAAATAACGCGCAAATTCATTTTATCTTGGTAAAATTAACCCTTTCTGAGTAAACAACATTAAAAGAAAAACACTTATATCACTAGAAGTACATAATTTCATTTATGAATCTGAAGAGTTGAGTGATTCGAGGTTATAAGTTTTTGGTAGATTTTCTTGAGTGGCTAGTTAGAGTATGTGTAGATGAGTGGGGTATCAGAAGTTTAGCACTATCATTTCCTCTCGCGATGAACCATAGAGCTAGGTTTTCCGTAGGATTAAATTAGGATGCGCATAATTTCTCTGTAATTGTTCTTTATTTTGAATTTTTCCATTTCTATGTGCTCTAAGCGCAAATAAATCAAAATCTACTCTATAGTCCATGCTAGTTTTCTTAGACATAAATGACACGCAAATTCATTTTGTCTTGGTATAATTAACCTTTTCTGAACAAACAACATTAAAAGAAAAACACTTATATAACTGGCAGTATAACTAATAATAATTTAAACCGGCCTCGGACAAAGATACCAAACCACTCCCCTTGGGGCTTCTAGAGGTTCAAATACAAATGGCTAGTACCCCCAGGTAGGCAATACTCCATTAGGTCATCCATATTTTATACATCCTGGGTTAAGCGAACCATTTTATAATTCCTTATAGGGAACTTATGGTCATCTATTTCGCACTCCAGAAGCCCTAAACCCATCCTCTAATAATTTTCCCCCAACCTTTTTTCATATTTTTGTTTGAATTTTTAACTTAGGATTTTTATACCAAACTTTGGAGGACATGAGCTGGATTTCTTCCAAAATCAACTCAAAAGCACACACACCAAAAAAAACATACCCAAACACACACATTCACAAACACAGATACAAACACACAAACATAAATACATAAAAAAGACAGACACAGAGGCAGACAAACACATGCTCAGACCAAAGAGAAAATAAAGAAGAACGAAGACAAAGAGTCAGACACACAAACAAACTAAAAGGAGACACAGAGAAAAGCAAACACAAGCTCGAACAAACAGGCACAGATTGAGAGAGACAAAGAACCCTACACAAACACAGAGTCAGACACAAAAACAAACAGAGTCAGACATAGAAAAGGGAAAAACAAAGTCAGACACACAAGCTGAAAGAGAGAGACAAAAACAAAAATAAAACACTCAAAGTTAGACTTTCAAGCATTCCAAGACAGACGAAGAGACAGGGGAACACACTTTGAAACGCAAAGGCACGCAGAAAGCGAAAGAGACAAAAACAAACTCAAACAAAAAGAGTCAGACCCACAAACATACGAAAACAGACACAGAGACAGGTAAACTCACATTAAGACGCACAAGCAGAAAGAGAGAGACAAAAACACCCATAAACGCACAAAGTCAGACAAACAAACACAGACACAGGGACAGAAAAACCCACAGTCATGTGGGTTTTCCACAAACAGGCTGGCAGACAGAGAAAGAGAGAGAGAGAGAGAGAGAGAGAGAGAGAGAGAGAGAGAGAGAGGAGAGAGAGACAGAGAGAGAGAGTGAGAGAGAGAGAGAGAGAGAGAGAGAGGGAGAGAGAGAGAGAGAGAGAGAGAGAGAGAATCTCTGTCCTTGAATATGTTTTGTCTCTATTTTTCAATGCCTGTGTGTCTGACTGTGTGTCTTCCTGTCTCTGTATCTGTCTTTATGTGTTTGTGGGTCTGACTCTGTGTGTTTATGTGTGTTTTCACTCTTTCTCTCCATTTCTGTGTGTGACTATGTGCTGACAAGTCTCTGTGTGTGTCTTTTTGCGTTTGCCTGTGTTTTTGTGTCTCTCTCTTCATATCTTTGTGTTCGAGTAAGTGTTTGTCCAACTCCGTGTCTGTCTTTATGTGTTTGTGTGTCTGACACTCTGGGTTTGTTTTTATTTTTTGTCTCTCTTTCTCCATGTGTGTTTATGTGTCTAACTCCGTGTGTGTGTTTTTCTCTCTGTCTCTTTCGCCGTGCCTCTGCGTTGAAATTTGTATTTGCCTGTCTCTGTATCAGTCTTTATGTGTTTGTGTGTCTCACTCTGTGTGTTTGTGTGCATTTTGGTCTCTCCCTTCTGCTCTCTTTCTCTCTCTCTCTCTCTCTCTCTCTCTCTCTCTCTCTCTCTTCATACCTTTGTGCCTGATTATTTGTTTGCCTGTGTCTTTTTCTGTTTATTTGTGTTTGTATGTCTAACTCTGTGAGTTTGAATAAGTTTTGTCTCTATTTTTCCGTGCCTGTGCCTCTGACAATATTTTTGGATGTCCTTTTATTTGTTTTTGAGTGTTTATGGTCTGACTCTTTGTGTTTGTTTGTGTTCCTCTCTCTCTCCTTCCTTGGCTTTGTATCTGAGTGCGTGTTTACCTGTCTCTGAGTTTGTCTTTGTGTGTTTATGTGTCTAAATCTGCAGGTTTGTGTGTGAATTCGTCTCTCTCTCTCTCTTTCCATTTTTGTGTCTGATATGTGCTGACAAGTCTCTGTGTGTGTTATTGTGCGTTTGCGTGTGTTTTTGTGTCTTTCTCTCTCTCTCTCTCTCCATTTCTGTGTGACTGATT